>NW_026015278.1:0-67642 GCF_020379485.1 Brassica napus | reverse complement strand
AAGATTACCCTGTTACCGTGAAAACCTTTACAGCCTTATCCTGATCAGTCCGTTTAGGGAAGAAGACCAGCGCGTCTCTAGCTGTTCCAGGCTGTAAAGCAAACAGCATCTTGGTCTTAGATGCCAAGATACCAAAGCGTGTAAGCTCTCCCATTGGATCATTTCAAATGGACGCTCCTCTTCCCCTTTGACTCCACATGCTTATGCTTTCCCTAATGTTTAACCTAGTGTCTCTCTCCTTTAATATAAATTGTAATCTGCTTGATTAATAATATAACGAGTTATGTGAGTCTCTCTCTCTTCTAGTTCATCATGATAATCTCATACACTTTCTCTTCAAACACTCTAATCTCTCTTGAATCTCTCTTAGACTTCTCAATACCTTTCATATTCTCTAAAGTCATATGGTATCAGAGCCAGGTTGGCTGTGGTATTGAGATCGTGTGTTCTTCAGCTTCAGATAAAAGTTCTTTCTTGTGAGATTCTAAACCAAGTCCAAGCAAATCAAGATGGGAGGAAACAAGGTGATTACGGTTCCGATTTCACTCAAGGGTGGGGGAAACTACCTGTTGTGGTCTAGGCTTGTGAAGACAGCCATTGGGAGGCTAGGGTTATGGGGTCACATCACAGATGAAGCTCCAGCACCAGTGGCCAGTGAGGAAGAAGGTGGAAGAGAGCTCGCGGTTGCTGATGGAAAGAAGTGGATTCAAGATGACTTGATGGTGCTATCTGTGCTGCAAGGATCTCTTGAAGAACATCTCTTGGAAGCCTACAGCTACTGTGAGACTCCAAAACACCTGTGGGAGGTACTCCAAAAGACTTTTGGGAACGTTACCAATCTGAACCGTGTGTATGAGATCAAGAAAGCTATCAACACACTGGTACAAGATGGAGAGGAGTTCACCAAGCATTTGGGCAAGTATAGATCCTTGTGGTCTGAGCTTGAATCATTGAGGCCAAGCACGGCTGATCAAGAGCTACTCATGGAGAGGAGGGAGCAGGATCAGGTGTTTGGATTGCTGTTGACTTTGGATCCTCCGTTCAATGATGTGATCAAACACATGTTGAGGATGCCAAGTCTTCCATCCATGGAGGAAGTGTGTGCGCAGCTCCAGAAGGAGGAAGGATCTCTTGGTCTCTTCGGAAGCAAGGGAGACTTAGCTCTAGCCAACAAGGCTGAGGAAGGAGCGCAAGCTAACCGTGCAGCATACAAGACTGATGAGAGGAAGTATGGTGATGAGAGGAGGTTTGGAGGCAACTGTGATCACTGCAAGAAGCCGGGACACAAGAGGAGCCAGTGCTGGATCCTTCATCCCCATCTCAAGCCGGCCAAGTTCAACAAGGATCGAGAAGCCAGAGCTAACCTGTCTACTGAAGCAAGTGAAGCCGGTCCATCAGGAGCAGGCTCAAGTGCACAAGTGGGTGAAAGCGCAGGCAAGGCAATGGCAACTCACTACACGGCCGCAAAGAGTTTGGAGCATGAAGTGATCCGCAAATCTGACATTGATGCCCTCATCAAAGCTCTTAAGGAGTCTGGTACATTCGGAAACACTCTTGGTTACTCTTATACTGCTCATATGATGCCTAGGAATGAGAATAGGTTGATAGATATCATTGAGAAATTAAAACTGAGAAATGAATCACCTAGAACTCATCTTGCTAGAGGCATAAAACCATTGATTGTTGACTCTGGTGCATCTCATCACATGATTAGTGATGATAGCTTGATCAAAAACATAGAACCTGCTCATGGTCATGTAATGATTGCAAATGGAGATAGAATTCCCATTAAAGGTGTAGGAGACTTAAAGCTATTTGATAAGAACTCTAAAGCATTTTACATGCCTGATTTTACTTCTAATCTCTTATCTGTTAAAAGATGTACCAATGATCTACAATGCAATGTTATCTTTAGTCCTAACAATGTGACATTTCAGGATATTGAGAGCAATAAGTTGATCGGACAAGGAGTAACCAAGGGGGATCTTTATGTACTTGAAGACATTAACCCCATTTCTAGTTGTTTGCTGAGTTCTGTTTTAAGTAAAGGTGCATTATGGCATTCTAGGCTAGGACATCCACATGTTAGAGCCTTAAGCTTAATGTTTCCAGGTGTCATGTTTAAAAATAATGATTGTGAGGCTTGTATTTTGGGAAAACATTGTAAGACTGTCTTTAAAAGATCTACTACTATCTATGATAAGTGTTTTGATCTTGTTCACTCTGATGTATGGACTGCTCCCTGCTTATCTAGAGATAATTACAAGTACTTTGTCACATTTATAGATGAGAAATCTAAATACACCTGGATAACACTCATTAAAACAAAGGATAGGGTTCTTGATGCATTTAAAAACTTCCAATCTTATGTATCTAACCAGTATAATGCCAAGATTAAGATTTTCAGGTCTGATAATGGTGGAGAATATACTGGCAATGCATTCAAGAGTCACCTAGCTCAACATGGGATTCTACATCAGACAAGTTGTCCATACACTCCTCAACAGAACGGTGTAGCTGAGAGAAAGAATAGACACCTAATGGAGGTGGCAAGGTCTATGATGTTTCATACAAGTGTGCCTAAGAGATTCTGGAGTGATGCTGTGATCTCGGCTTGTTATCTAATCAATAGGATACCAACCAAGATCCTGGAAGATCAAGCTCCTTATGAAGTTTTAAACAGAAGCAAACCTGTGCTGGATCACTTAAGAGTCTTTGGATGCGTGTGCTTTGTACTTGTACCCGGGGAGCTAAGGAATAAGCTAGAAGCAAAGAGCACAAGAGCCATGTTCATTGGCTACTCAACGTCACAAAAGGGATACAAATGCTATGATTCAGAAGCCAGGAGAGTTCTTGTGTCTAGAGATGTGAAGTTCTTGGAGGATAAGAGCTTTTATGGAGATAGAAAGTGGGAAGATCTTGAAGATTTGTCTCAACCATCTGATCGAGCTACAAGTCTTAGGCGTGTACTGGAAGGACTTGGAATCAACATGTCCCAGGATCAGCAACCATCAAAGGAGAATGAAGCTGAAGAACCATCACACCATGATCATGAGGGGGGAAATGAGGCTGAGCCTGAAGATCATGAGGATCAAGACTCAGATAGTCATGGTCAAGGTGTGATACAAAGAGAGGAAGAATCCATACAAGAAGATCATGTGGAACCAATTGAACCAAATGAAGTAGAAAGAGAAGCAGTTCAGCCTACGGTGGTGCAGCCTACGGTGGTGGAGGTGGAACAAGCCCCATTAAGGAGAAGCACACGGCTGAAGAGAGATGCTTCCAACTGGGTAAACACGAGAGTGTACTACAATGCTCAAGCTGTGAAGCATCCCTCTCAGGCTGTGTGCTCATTTGCGAGCTACCCAAAGGAACATTGTGCATTCATTACAAGCTTAGATGAGAGCAGTGTACCAAGATCATATGAAGAAGCAATGTTACATGAAGATTGGAAAGAATCAGTGGGTGATGAAGCAAATGCTATGATAAAGAATGACACTTGGTTTGAAAGTGAGTTACCAAGAGGGAAGAAGGCAGTAACAAGCAAGTGGATATTCACTATCAAGTATCTACCTGATGGAACTATTGAGAGGAAGAAGACAAGACTGGTGGCTAGAGGATACACTCAAACATATGGGGAAGACTACATTGATACCTTTGCCCCTGTTGCCAAACTCCATACCATAAGAATTGTACTATCTCTTGCTGTGAATCTTGAGTGGGAGCTTTGGCAGATGGATGTGAAGAATGCCTTTCTTCAAGGAGAGCTAGAGGATGAAGTGTATATGTATCCACCACCGGGTCTAGAGCACCTTGTGAAACCTGGAAATGTATTGAGACTCAAGAAGGCTATCTATGGGCTGAAGCAATCTCCTAGAGCATGGTATAACAAGCTGAGCACTACCTTAAATGGGCGTGGGTTCAAGAAGTCTGAATTGGATCACACTCTCTTCACTCTCACTACACCCTCAGGTATCATCTGTCTACTTGTATATGTTGATGACATTATCATAACAGGTAGTGATAAGGCTGGTATAAAAGCCACAAAGGAGTTTTTGAAATCTGTGTTTGAAATCAAAGACTTAGGAGAAATGAAATACTTCCTTGGAATTGAGTTGTGTAGATCTAAGGAAGGATTGTTCATTTCCCAAAGGAAGTACACACTTGATCTTTTGAAAGATGCAGGTATACAAGGAGATAAGACAGCAAAGATGCCTCTTGAAGATGGATACAAGATTCCACGTGAGGGGGAGATTGAAGATAGCAAGGCCTTTCATGATCCAAAGCTATACAGGAAGCTAGTAGGGAAGCTCATCTACCTCACCATCACACGACCAGACATTTGCTTTGCTGTGAACCAAGTGAGCCAGCATATGCAAGTTCCAAAGGATCATCACTGGCGCATGGTGGAGAGACTGCTCTTGTATCTGAACGGGACATCAAGCCTTGGAGTTTGGATGGGATGCAACAAGAGTACTGAAGTAGTGGGATATTGTGATGCGGATTGGGCTGGAGATAGAGCAGACAGAAGATCAACCACTGGCTACTGTACATTCATTGGAGGCAACTTGGTGACTTGGAAGAGCAAGAAGCAGAAAGTGGTGTCTTGTTCAAGTGCTGAAGCTGAGTATAGAGCAATGCTGAAGCTTACCAATGAGTTGGTATGGATCAAAGGGATCTTGAAGCATTTGGAGATAGAGCAAGCAACTCCAATGACTATGCATTGTGACAATCAAGCGGCTATACACATTGCAACCAACTCAGTCTTCCATGAGAGAACCAAGCACATTGAAGTTGATTGTCACAAGGTGAGGCAGATGATTGTCTTGGGAGTAATCTTGCCATGCTATACAAGGAGTGAGGATCAGTTAGCTGATGTCTTTACCAAAGCCGCGAGACAGAAGACCATGGAGTCCATTCACATCAGGCTAGGACTCCTGGATCTCACACCAAGTGGCTGAGTCCCCTTAGCCATGAGTTCTTCACTCTTTTTCCCTCATCAAAGTTTTGTCCCAATGGGTTTTCTTTGGTGAGGTTTTTAATGAGGAAGATCTCATGGCCTTTCCAAGCTTAGCTTTGCAAGAGTCTAAGCTTGAGGGGGAGTGTTAAATAAAAGGAGAGAAGAGACATCAAGGTGAAGGCATGAAGGGATGAGAGGATTCTGAATAAGGAATCAGTACATGAGGGATGTCCGTACAAGCCAAGGCCGTACAAGTGAGGCCGTACACTTAGGGAAAGAGGATCATCCTAAAGTTACCCAAGTGGAGTTACCGTGAGAGATTAACCTTGTTACAGCCTTATCCTGATCAGTCCGTTGAGGGAAGAAGACCAGCGCGTCTCTAGCTGTTCCAGGCTGTAAAGCAAACAGCATCTTGGTCTTAGATGCCAAGATACCAAAGCGTGTAAGCTCTCCCATTGGATCATTTCAAATGGACGCTCCTCTTCCCCTTTGACTCCACATGCTTATGCTTTCCCTAATGTTTAACCTAGTGTCTCTCTCCCTTACTATATAACTTGTAATCTGATTGATTAATAATATACACGAGTTTATGAGTCTCTCTCTCTCTAGTTCATCATGATAATCTCATACACTTTCTCTTAAACACTCTAATCTCTCTTGAATCTCTCTTAGACTTCTCAATACCTTTCATATTCTCTAAAGTCATAAAAAGCTAGATTCTTTGTTAAACAACTTAAGCTTTCCTATTCCCTTAATAGGTATCTTATCCTCATTTGCTATCATCACATGCCCATGAGTAGGTTCTATATCTTTAATCAAGTTCTCATCACTTATCATATGATGTGATGCACCAGAATCAACAATCAATGGTTTATGTACTCGTTTAGCATTATGACATAGATTACTAAGTGATGGATGCATCCTATCAGTTCTAGCAATGTGTGCATTTCTATACTCATTCCTAGCTTCTAACCGTTCTACTAGTTCTCTAATCAAGTGATCATCCTTATATGCAATCATAGATGCTCCAAAGGAATAACCATAAGTGTTACCGTTTTCCTTTAGCATTTTGAAGAGAGCATCAAGGTCTGATCTCTTGATGTAGTCATCATTGCTGCGTGAGCTTGAGGCGCCCGTGTAAGCCACCAGAGACTTCCCATTCCCATCATTGCCTCAAAGCCCATCCACTTCACTCGTCTTGCTGGTGCCAGCTCTACTTGATCCTTCAGTCACATTTGACTTCCCTCACGCTCCTTCATGAACTTGGCAGGCTTGAGGTGTGGGTGTGTAGTATCCAGCATTGGCTCTTCTTATGACCATGCTTTTGCAATGATCACAGTTGCCATTGAACTTCCTGTCCTCATACTTCCCGTGAGATGCCTTGTTTGCTTGTGGAGCTTCGGTTGAGTCCTCATGAGCTGCTTGATTGGCAAAAGAGAGCTCCCCCTTTCCTCCAAACAACCCCATAGACCCCTGCTCCCTTTGGATTTGCGCACACACCTCCTCAAGGTTCGGAAGCTTGTCTGACCTCAACATGTGCTGGATGAGTTGAGTGTAGGCCGAGTTCAGCGTGAGAAGTAGCCCAAGACCTTGTCTGCTGCTCGCGCCTCTCATTCAACTGATCAGGATCAGTTGTGCTCGGCCTCAGCATCTCCAGCTCTGACCATAAGGACCTGAACCTCCCCAAGTGCTTAGTGAACTCATATCCTCTTGCACTAGACGGTTGATCGCTTGCTTCACTTCAAACACACGGCTGAGGTTGGTGGAAGTGTTCCCATACACCTTCTTCAGCGTGTCCCACAGCTCTTTGGCTGATTCACAGTAGCTGTAGGCATCCAAGATAGCTGGGTCCAAGGATGCGTGTAGAACCGTCATCAGCAGCATGTCTCTTGTTGCCATTTCTCTACAGCCGCTTCATTGGAGACCTCTTCTTGATCTCCTCCCTGAGTAATGAGTTTCGGAGCCTCCCCTGTTGTGATGTGCCCCCACAAACCCTTACTTCCCACCGCAGTCTTCACCATCCGAGACCACACAAGGTAGTTGCTACCTTGAAAGTAACCACTACCTTCATCCTCATGTTCATCCCATGTTCCATCTTTACTCAGCTTGACTTGAACAGCTTGAATCTGATGAAATCTTGAGTCTTGAATCACGTACACACCAACCTTGAGTCTAGAATCACGCACACACACAGAACGTAGCACAGCTTCAACTAGAACGTATCACAGCTTTAACACCTTCAAAGCTACTCGCGTGTAGCTTCAAAGCCTTCAGCTTGTAACTCTCTAAAGATCAAACCCCAGATTCTAATGAACCTGGCTCTGATACCATATGAGATTTAGAGATCCTTAGAGTAATCAGAATACAAGTGAGAGTTTAAGTAGAGATTAGGAAGAGATTATGAAAGATTAAGAGACTTGAGAGCCGTTTAGTATCTAAGAGAGAACCATTGTGACTTAAGAGATTAGAGAGACTCCGAACTGCATAATCATATTAATGAGTGAGGTTGCATATTTATATGGAAAGCATAAGGGTTTACAAGAGTCGAAATGGGCACTATTGAAGCATGTAGAGTCAAGGGTTGCTTTACGGATGATTGGATGGAAAGGCTCACACGCTTTGCCTCTTTACAGCCTGTTCCAGCCTGGCACGCTCTTCCCTTATCCTCTCAACGTTTGATTTTGATCGCTTTCCTAAGCCCCCACAGTAACTTCTCCTTAGTTACCGTGTTACTTGGGTGATGCAAGGTAAGTCTTGGTCGATGCTGGATGGTACGGCCTTGTACGGTCAGTACGGCCTTGTACGGACGTCCGTACCATCCACTCCCAAACTCCTAAGCTTCTCCATCTCCTCTTCTCCTCAACTCCTCTTCTCTCCATACTCATATACTCAACTCAACTCAACAATAGCTGCTCGTTTACTTTTGTTTCTGGTTCTAGTTTAAGTAAAAATGCATTATGGCATGCTAGATTAGGACACCCTCATAATAAGGCTTTAAAACTGATGTTGCCAGGTGTTTCCTTTGAGAATAATGAGTGTGAAGCTTGCATTTTAGGCAAGCATTGTAGAACTGTCTTTACCAAGTCTACTACTGTTTATGAAAAGTGTTTTGATCTTATTCATTCTGATGTTTGGACTGCACCTTGCTTATCTAGAGAAAACCATAAGTATTATGTAACTTTCATTGATGAAAAATCCAAATACACCTGGTTAACCTTAATTCCAACCAAAGATAGGGTACTTGATGCATTTAAAAACTTTCAATCCTATGTAACTAACCATTACAATGCCAAGATAAAGATTTCAGGTCAGATAATGGATGAGAGTACACGGGACAAGCATTCAAGCTACACCTATCTCAGCATGGAATCCTTCATCAAACAAGCTGTCCCTATACACCAACAGAATGGTGGGCTGTGACAGGAAGAACATGCACTTGATGGAAAGTAGCCAGGTCCATGATGTTTCAATCCAATGTGCCTAAGAAGTTTTGGAGTGATGCATGTTGCTACGGCTTGTTATCTCATCAACAGGACACCAACTCTGATCCTTCAAGGACAATCACCATTTGAGGTACTGAATCAGTACAAGCCTTCACTCGAGCATAATCAAGATCTTTGGTGTTTGTGTTTTGTGATGGTGCCTGGAGAGATAAGAAACAAGCTAGAAGCTAAGAGTTCAAAGGCAATGTTCATTGGATACTCATCAAGTCAGAAAGGATACAAGTGCTATGATCCTAACACAAGGAGAGTGTTAGTATCTAGAGAAGTGAAGTTTGTTGAAGAAAAAGGATATTATGAGGAACAGATTCAAGAAGATTTGAAGGATCTTACATCTGATAGAGCTGAAACCTTGAGGATTATCCTAGAAGGGCTTGGAATCAACATGAATCAAGGACATCAGGGGGGGGAAGCAATACTCCAACCCCGGATCATCAGACTTCCAACCTTGAGCATGAGGGGGGGGGGATGAAACAAGAACTCCAAACCGTGAAGAGACAAGTAGAGAAGAGAGTTCTGGCTCTCATGATCAAGCTGTGGAATCAAATGATCAACAAGAAGAAGCTGAAGATAGTCAGCTAAGGGAAGAAGGAGCTGAAGCAAGTCAGCTAGGAGAAGAAAGATCTGAAACAAGTATGTTGCCACAGAGACAAGAAGAACAAGAGATGGCGCAGAAGAAAAAGCCAATGTTAGAGAAGAAGTACAAGGCTGAGAAAGGATCCTTCCAGTTGGGTAAACACAAGAGTGTACTACAATGCCCAAGCTGTGGAGCATCCTACTCAGGCCGTGTGTTCTTTTGCTCAATATCCAGAAGCACATTGCGCATTCATGGTAAACTTGGATGAGAATCACATTCCAAAAAGCTATGAAGAGGCAATGGAGGATAAGGAGTGGAAGGAATCAGTAGGAGCTGAGGCAGGAGCTATGATAAAGAATGACACATGGTATGAGAGTGAACTACCAAAAGGGAAGAAGGCTGTGTCTAGTAGATGGATCTTTACAATCAAGTACAGGCTGATGGGTCGATTGAGAGGAAGAAGACTAGACTAGTAGCAAGAGGGTTCACTCAGACATATGGAGAGGATTACATTGAGACATTTGCACCAGTAGCCAAGCTACACACCATTAGGATTGTTTAAGCTTGGCTGTGAATCTTGGATGGGGATTGTGGCAAATGGATGTAAAGAATGCATTTTACAAGGAGAGCTGAGGATGAGATGAAGTCTATATGTATCCTCCACCAGGTCTGGAACATCTAGTGAAGAGAGGGAATGTACTGAGGCTAAAGAAAGCCATTTATGGGTTGAAGCAATCACCAAGAGCTTGGTATAACAAGTTGAGCACAACTCTGAATGGCCGAGGCTTCAAGAAGTCAGAATTGGATCACACTCTCTTTACACTCACGACACTCTCAGGTATGGTTGCTCCTTTTGTATGTGGATGATATCATTATCACTGGAAGTGATAGGAAGGTATCAAAGCAACCAAGGAGTTTCTAAAGTCTATGTTTGAAATCAAAGACTTGGGAGAAATGAAATACTTTCTTGGAATTGAGATTTGTAGATCCAAGGAAGGTTTGTTCATGTCCCAAAGGAAGTATACACTTGATCTTTTGAAAGGTGCAGGTGCTTATGGAGGCAAGACAGCAAGGATGCCAATGGAGGATGGCTACAAAGTACCAAGAGAGGGGGAGATTGAAGACAGCAAACCATTTCATGATCCTAAACTCTATAGAAAACTTGTTGGCAAATTGATTTATCTTACCATCAGAAGCCTGATATATGTTTGCTGTGAATCAGGTGAGTCAACACATGCAGCTTCCCAAGGAACATCATTGGCGTATGGTGGAGAGGGCTGATGTATCTAAATGGCTCGCCGGATCAAGGGGGTTGGATGGGATGCAATGGAAGCACAGAAGTGGTGGGGTATTGTGATGCTGATTGGGCAGGAGATAGAGCTGACAGGAGATCAACTACCGGCTATTGCACATTCATTGGAGGCAACTTGGTGACTTGGAAGAGCAAGAAGCAGAAGGTGGTGTCATGTTCAAGTGCTGAAGCTGAGTATAGAGCTATGCTGAAGCTTACAAACGAGTTGTGTGGATCAAAGGCATCTTGAAGCACTTGGAGATTGATCAAGCCACTCCAATGACAATGCATTGTGACAATCAAGCTGCAATCACATTGCATCCAACTCGGTGTTCCATGAGAGAACCAAGCACATTGAGGTGATTGCCACAAAGTGAGACAGATGATTGTGCTAGGAGTGATCTTGCCCTTGCTATACGAGAAGTGAAGATCAGTTGGCTGATGTGTTCACCAAGGCTGCGAGACAAAAGACTATGGAGTCCATTCACATCAGATTGGGACTCATAGATCTTGGGAAGAGAAGGAGCTGATCCCCTTAGCTGTGAGATCTTTACTCTTTTTCCCTCATTAAGGTTTTGTCCCAATGGGTTTTCCTTAGTGAGGTTTTTAATGAGGAAGATCTCATGGCTGTCCAAGCTTAGACTTTCACAAAGCTAAGCTTGAGGGGGAGTGTTGAGATGAGGAGTAGTTAGGAGTGTTGAAGATACTTGGGTGGAGAAAGTTACCACAGTAAAGTATTAGTTACTGTGGTAAAAAGGGTTTAAAGGAGTTACCTTAGTGAAAGGAGTTACTTGAGAGTGAAATGGGTAAAGGGAAACTTACCAGGAAGAGAGGAGTGTGCGCTGAGGTTAGGATAGGTTGTGGATAAGGTGGAGAGCCTTGACAGGCTGTGATAGGCTGGAATGGAAAGGCAAAGATCTCAGTCCAAGATGCCTCACACACGATCACACTCTCATTGGCTGAGTTTGAAATGAGAGCCTCTTCCCTTGACTCCACATGCTTAGAATAGTGATCAAATGGAAAACCTTGTTATCTGATCTCTCTATATATTGTAACCTCATCATTAATAAGATTAAGCAAGTTATGAGTCTCTTTCTTAGTCCTTCAAAGTTTTTTCTAGAGCTCTAATCTCATTTTATACTTTAATCTTCTCTAAACTTATTCTAATCTTCTTAAAACTCAGATTACATCACTAAAAGTGATAGAATCGTGATCTAAGAAGCTTGATTTTGATACTACATAAAGTAATAGAGAATCACTAGGAAGTTGAATAAATCTCATAGGAGTTAGGGATGAAGAAGCTATCCCACTTTCAAATCAGGTGATCCCAGTTTTCCTGTTTGGGAATATGACAGCTTCCTTGTCATTCTAATCAAACCAGGATGAATCGCGATGTAAGAAGCTTGATTTTGATACATAAAGTATGGAGAATCACTAGGAAGTTGAATAAATCTCATAGGAGTTAGGATGAAGAAGCTATCCCACTTTCAAATCAGGTGATCCCAGTTTTCCTGTTTGGGAATATGACAGCTTCTTGTCATTCTAATCAAACCAGGATGAATCGCGATTAAGAAGCTTGATTTTGAGACATAAAGTAATGGAGAATCACTAGGAAGTTGAATAAATCTCATAGGAGTTAGGATGAAGAAGCTATCCCACTTTCAAATCAGGTGATCCCAGTTTTCCTGTTTGGGAATATGACAGCTTCTTTGTCATTCTAATCAAACCAGGATGAATCGCGATGTAAGAAGCTTGATTTTGATACATAAAGTAATGGAGAATCACTAGGAAGTTGAATAAATCTCATAGGAGTTAGGATGAAGAAGCTATCCCACTTTCAAATCAGGTGATCCCAGTTTTCCTGTTTGGGAATATGACAGCTTCCTTGTCATTCTAATCAAACCAGGATGAATCGCGATGTAAGAAGCTTGAATTGGATACATAAAGTAGTGCAGAACCAGTAGGAAGTTGAATAAATCTCATAGGAGTTAGGATGAAGAAGCTATCCCACTTTCAAATCAGGTGATCCCAGTTTTCCTGTTTGGGAATATGACAGCTTCTTGTCATTCTAATCAAACCAGGATGAATCGCGATGTAAGAAGCTTGATTTTGATACATAAAGTAGTGGAGAATCATTAGGAAGTTGAATAAATCTCATAGGAGTTAGGATGAAGAAGCTATCCCACTTTCAAATCAGGTGATCCCAGTTTTCCTGTTTGGGAATATGACAGCTTCTTTGTCATTCTAATCAAACAAGGATGAATCGCGATGTAAGAAGCTTGATTTTGATACATAAAGTAGTGGAGAATCACCAGGAAGCTGAATAAATCTCATAGGAGTTAGGATGAAGAAGCTATCCCACTTTCAAATCAGGTGATCCCAGTTTTCCTGTTTGGGAATATGACAGCTTCTTTGTCATTCTAATCAAACCAGGATGAATCGCGATGTAAGAAGCTTGATTTTGATACATAAAGTAGTGGAGAATCACCAGGAAGTTGAATAAATCTCATAGGAGTTAGGATGAAGAAGCTATCCCACTTTCAAATCAGGTGATCCCAGTTTTCCTGTTTGGGAATATGACAGCTTCTTTGTCATTCTAATCAAACCAGGATGAATCGCGATGTAAGAAGCTTGATTTTGATACATAAAGTAGTGGAGAATCACCAGGAAGCTGAATAAATCTCATAGGAGTTAGGATGAAGAAGCTATCCCACTTTCAAATCAGGTGATCCCAGTTTTCCTGTTTGGGAATATGACAGCTTCTTTGTCATTCTAATCAAACCAGGATGAATCGCGATGTAAGAAGCTTGATTTTGATACATAAAGTAGTGGAGAATCACCAGGAAGCTGAATAAATCTCATAGGAGTTAGGATGAAGAAGCTATCCCACTTTCAAATCAGGTGATCCCAGTTTTCCTGTTTGGGAATATGACAGCTTCTTTGTCATTCTAATCAAACCAGGATGAATCGCGATGTAAGAAGCTTGATTTTGATACATAAAGTAGTGGAGAATCACCAGGAAGCTGAATAAATCTCATAGGAGTTAGGATGAAGAAGCTATCCCACTTTCAAATCAGGTGATCCCAGTTTTCCTGTTTGGGAATATGACAGCTTCTTTGTCATTCTAATCAAACCAGGATGAATCGCGATGTAAGAAGCTTGATTTTGATACATAAAGTAGTGGAGAATCACCAGGAAGCTGAATAAATCTCATAGGAGTTAGGATGAAGAAGCTATCCCACTTTCAAATCAGGTGATCCCAGTTTTCCTGTTTGGGAATATGACAGCTTCTTTGTCATTCTAATCAAACCAGGATGAATCGCGATGTAAGAAGCTTGATTTTGATACATAAAGTAGTGGAGAATCACCAGGAAGTGAATAAATCTCATAGGAGTTAGGATGAAGAAGCTATCCCACTTTCAAATCAGGTGATCCCAGTTTTCCTGTTTGGGAATATGACAGCTTCTTTGTCATTCTAATCAAACCAGGATGAATCGCGATGTAAGAAGCTTGATTTTGATACATAAAGTAGTGGAGAATCACCAGGAAGTGAATAAATCTCATAGGAGTTAGGATGAAGAAGCTATCCCACTTTCAAATCAGGTGATCCCAGTTTTCCTGTTTGGGAATATGACAGCTTCTTTGTCATTCTAATCAAACCAGGATGAATCGCGATGTAAGAAGCTTGATTTTGATACATAAAGTAGTGGAGAATCACCAGGAAGTCTGAATAAATCTCATAGGAGTTAGGATGAAGAAGCTATCCCACTTTCAAATCAGGTGATCCCAGTTTTCCTGTTTGGGAATATGACAGCTTCTTTGTCATTCTAATCAAACCAGGATGAATCGCGATGTAAGAAGCTTGATTTTGATACATAAAGTAGTGGAGAATCACCAGGAAGTCGAATAAATCTCATAGGAGTTAGGATGAAGAAGCTATCCCACTTTCAAATCAGGTGATCCCAGTTTTCCTGTTTGGGAATATGACAGCTTCTTTGTCATTCTAATCAAACCAGGATGAATCGCGATGTAAGAAGCTTGATTTTGATACATAAAGTAGTGGAGAATCACCAGGAAGTGAATAAATCTCATAGGAGTTAGGATGAAGAAGCTATCCCACTTTCAAATCAGGTGATCCCAGTTTTCCTGTTTGGGAATATGACAGCTTCTTTGTCATTCTAATCAAACCAGGATGAATCGCGATGTAAGAAGCTTGATTTTGATACATAAAGTAGTGGAGAATCACCAGGAAGTCGAATAAATCTCATAGGAGTTAGGATGAAGAAGCTATCCCACTTTCAAATCAGGTGATCCCAGTTTTCCTGTTTGGGAATATGACAGCTTCTTTGTCATTCTAATCAAACCAGGATGAATCGCGATGTAAGAAGCTTGATTTTGATACATAAAGTAGTGGAGAATCACCAGGAAGCTGAATAAATCTCATAGGAGTTAGGATGAAGAAGCTATCCCACTTTCAAATCAGGTGATCCCAGTTTTCCTGTTTGGGAATATGACAGCTTCTTTGTCATTCTAATCAAACCAGGATGAATCGCGATGTAAGAAGCTTGATTTTGATACATAAAGTAGTGGAGAATCACCAGGAAGTCGAATAAATCTCATAGGAGTTAGGATGAAGAAGCTATCCCACTTTCAAATCAGGTGATCCCAGTTTTCCTGTTTGGGAATATGACAGCTTCTTTGTCATTCTAATCAAACCAGGATGAATCGCGATGTAAGAAGCTTGATTTTGATACATAAAGTAGTGGAGAATCACCAGGAAGTCGAATAAATCTCATAGGAGTTAGGATGAAGAAGCTATCCCACTTTCAAATCAGGTGATCCCAGTTTTCCTGTTTGGGAATATGACAGCTTCTTTGTCATTCTAATCAAACCAGGATGAATCGCGATGTAAGAAGCTTGATTTTGATACATAAAGTAGTGGAGAATCACCAGGAAGCTGAATAAATCTCATAGGAGTTAGGATGAAGAAGCTATCCCACTTTCAAATCAGGTGATCCCAGTTTTCCTGTTTGGGAATATGACAGCTTCTTTGTCATTCTAATCAAACCAGGATGAATCGCGATGTAAGAAGCTTGATTTTGATACATAAAGTAGTGGAGAATCACCAGGAAGCTGAATAAATCTCATAGGAGTTAGGATGAAGAAGCTATCCCACTTTCAAATCAGGTGATCCCAGTTTTCCTGTTTGGGAATATGACAGCTTCTTTGTCATTCTAATCAAACCAGGATGAATCGCGATGTAAGAAGCTTGATTTTGATACATAAAGTAGTGGAGAATCACCAGGAAGTCTGAATAAATCTCATAGGAGTTAGGATGAAGAAGCTATCCCACTTTCAAATCAGGTGATCCCAGTTTTCCTGTTTGGGAATATGACAGCTTCTTTGTCATTCTAATCAAACCAGGATGAATCGCGATGTAAGAAGCTTGATTTTGATACATAAAGTAGTGGAGAATCACCAGGAAGTGAATAAATCTCATAGGAGTTAGGATGAAGAAGCTATCCCACTTTCAAATCAGGTGATCCCAGTTTTCCTGTTTGGGAATATGACAGCTTCTTTGTCATTCTAATCAAACCAGGATGAATCGCGATGTAAGAAGCTTGATTTTGATACATAAAGTAGTGGAGAATCACCAGGAAGTCGAATAAATCTCATAGGAGTTAGGATGAAGAAGCTATCCCACTTTCAAATCAGGTGATCCCAGTTTTCCTGTTTGGGAATATGACAGCTTCTTTGTCATTCTAATCAAACCAGGATGAATCGCGATGTAAGAAGCTTGATTTTGATACATAAAGTAGTGGAGAATCAGCAGGAAGTGAATAAATCTCATAGGAGTTAGGATGAAGAAGCTATCCCACTTTCAAATCAGGTGATCCCAGTTTTCCTGTTTGGGAATATGACAGCTTCTTTGTCATTCTAATCAAACCAGGATGAATCGCGATGTAAGAAGCTTGATTTTGATACATAAAGTAGTGGAGAATCACCAGGAAGTCGAATAAATCTCATAGGAGTTAGGATGAAGAAGCTATCCCACTTTCAAATCAGGTGATCCCAGTTTTCCTGTTTGGGAATATGACAGCTTCTTTGTCATTCTAATCAAACCAGGATGAATCGCGATGTAAGAAGCTTGATTTTGATACATAAAGTAGTGGAGAATCACCAGGAAGCTGAATAAATCTCATAGGAGTTAGGATGAAGAAGCTATCCCACTTTCAAATCAGGTGATCCCAGTTTTCCTGTTTGGGAATATGACAGCTTCTTTGTCATTCTAATCAAACCAGGATGAATCGCGATGTAAGAAGCTTGATTTTGATACATAAAGTAGTGGAGAATCACCAGGAAGCTGAATAAATCTCATAGGAGTTAGGATGAAGAAGCTATCCCACTTTCAAATCAGGTGATCCCAGTTTTCCTGTTTGGGAATATGACAGCTTCTTTGTCATTCTAATCAAACCAGGATGAATCGCGATGTAAGAAGCTTGATTTTGATACATAAAGTAGTGGAGAATCACCAGGAAGTGAATAAATCTCATAGGAGTTAGGATGAAGAAGCTATCCCACTTTCAAATCAGGTGATCCCAGTTTTCCTGTTTGGGAATATGACAGCTTCTTTGTCATTCTAATCAAACCAGGATGAATCGCGATGTAAGAAGCTTGATTTTGATACATAAAGTAGTGGAGAATCACCAGGAAGTCGAATAAATCTCATAGGAGTTAGGATGAAGAAGCTATCCCACTTTCAAATCAGGTGATCCCAGTTTTCCTGTTTGGGAATATGACAGCTTCTTTGTCATTCTAATCAAACCAGGATGAATCGCGATGTAAGAAGCTTGATTTTGATACATAAAGTAGTGGAGAATCACCAGGAAGTCGAATAAATCTCATAGGAGTTAGGATGAAGAAGCTATCCCACTTTCAAATCAGGTGATCCCAGTTTTCCTGTTTGGGAATATGACAGCTTCTTTGTCATTCTAATCAAACCAGGATGAATCGCGATGTAAGAAGCTTGATTTTGATACATAAAGTAGTGGAGAATCAGCAGGAAGTGAATAAATCTCATAGGAGTTAGGATGAAGAAGCTATCCCACTTTCAAATCAGGTGATCCCAGTTTTCCTGTTTGGGAATATGACAGCTTCTTTGTCATTCTAATCAAACCAGGATGAATCGCGATGTAAGAAGCTTGATTTTGATACATAAAGTAGTGGAGAATCACCAGGAAGCTGAATAAATCTCATAGGAGTTAGGATGAAGAAGCTATCCCACTTTCAAATCAGGTGATCCCAGTTTTCCTGTTTGGGAATATGACAGCTTCTTTGTCATTCTAATCAAACCAGGATGAATCGCGATGTAAGAAGCTTGATTTTGATACATAAAGTAGTGGAGAATCACCAGGAAGTCGAATAAATCTCATAGGAGTTAGGATGAAGAAGCTATCCCACTTTCAAATCAGGTGATCCCAGTTTTCCTGTTTGGGAATATGACAGCTTCTTTGTCATTCTAATCAAACCAGGATGAATCGCGATGTAAGAAGCTTGATTTTGATACATAAAGTAGTGGAGAATCACCAGGAAGCGAATAAATCTCATAGGAGTTAGGATGAAGAAGCTATCCCACTTTCAAATCAGGTGATCCCAGTTTTCCTGTTTGGGAATATGACAGCTTCTTTGTCATTCTAATCAAACCAGGATGAATCGCGATGTAAGAAGCTTGATTTTGATACATAAAGTAGTGGAGAATCACCAGGAAGCTGAATAAATCTCATAGGAGTTAGGATGAAGAAGCTATCCCACTTTCAAATCAGGTGATCCCAGTTTTCCTGTTTGGGAATATGACAGCTTCTTTGTCATTCTAATCAAACCAGGATGAATCGCGATGTAAGAAGCTTGATTTTGATACATAAAGTAGTGGAGAATCACCAGGAAGTGAATAAATCTCATAGGAGTTAGGATGAAGAAGCTATCCCACTTTCAAATCAGGTGATCCCAGTTTTCCTGTTTGGGAATATGACAGCTTCTTTGTCATTCTAATCAAACCAGGATGAATCGCGATGTAAGAAGCTTGATTTTGATACATAAAGTAGTGGAGAATCACCAGGAAGCTGAATAAATCTCATAGGAGTTAGGATGAAGAAGCTATCCCACTTTCAAATCAGGTGATCCCAGTTTTCCTGTTTGGGAATATGACAGCTTCTTTGTCATTCTAATCAAACCAGGATGAATCGCGATGTAAGAAGCTTGATTTTGATACATAAAGTAGTGGAGAATCACCAGGAAGCGAATAAATCTCATAGGAGTTAGGATGAAGAAGCTATCCCACTTTCAAATCAGGTGATCCCAGTTTTCCTGTTTGGGAATATGACAGCTTCTTTGTCATTCTAATCAAACCAGGATGAATCGCGATGTAAGAAGCTTGATTTTGATACATAAAGTAGTGGAGAATCACCAGGAAGCTGAATAAATCTCATAGGAGTTAGGATGAAGAAGCTATCCCACTTTCAAATCAGGTGATCCCAGTTTTCCTGTTTGGGAATATGACAGCTTCTTTGTCATTCTAATCAAACCAGGATGAATCGCGATGTAAGAAGCTTGATTTTGATACATAAAGTAGTGGAGAATCACCAGGAAGCTGAATAAATCTCATAGGAGTTAGGATGAAGAAGCTATCCCACTTTCAAATCAGGTGATCCCAGTTTTCCTGTTTGGGAATATGACAGCTTCTTTGTCATTCTAATCAAACCAGGATGAATCGCGATGTAAGAAGCTTGATTTTGATACATAAAGTAGTGGAGAATCACCAGGAAGTCGAATAAATCTCATAGGAGTTAGGATGAAGAAGCTATCCCACTTTCAAATCAGGTGATCCCAGTTTTCCTGTTTGGGAATATGACAGCTTCTTTGTCATTCTAATCAAACCAGGATGAATCGCGATGTAAGAAGCTTGATTTTGATACATAAAGTAGTGGAGAATCACCAGGAAGTGAATAAATCTCATAGGAGTTAGGATGAAGAAGCTATCCCACTTTCAAATCAGGTGATCCCAGTTTTCCTGTTTGGGAATATGACAGCTTCTTTGTCATTCTAATCAAACCAGGATGAATCGCGATGTAAGAAGCTTGATTTTGATACATAAAGTAGTGGAGAATCACCAGGAAGTGAATAAATCTCATAGGAGTTAGGATGAAGAAGCTATCCCACTTTCAAATCAGGTGATCCCAGTTTTCCTGTTTGGGAATATGACAGCTTCTTTGTCATTCTAATCAAACCAGGATGAATCGCGATGTAAGAAGCTTGATTTTGATACATAAAGTAGTGGAGAATCACCAGGAAGCTGAATAAATCTCATAGGAGTTAGGATGAAGAAGCTATCCCACTTTCAAATCAGGTGATCCCAGTTTTCCTGTTTGGGAATATGACAGCTTCTTTGTCATTCTAATCAAACCAGGATGAATCGCGATGTAAGAAGCTTGATTTTGATACATAAAGTAGTGGAGAATCACCAGGAAGCTGAATAAATCTCATAGGAGTTAGGATGAAGAAGCTATCCCACTTTCAAATCAGGTGATCCCAGTTTTCCTGTTTGGGAATATGACAGCTTCTTTGTCATTCTAATCAAACCAGGATGAATCGCGATGTAAGAAGCTTGATTTTGATACATAAAGTAGTGGAGAATCACCAGGAAGTCGAATAAATCTCATAGGAGTTAGGATGAAGAAGCTATCCCACTTTCAAATCAGGTGATCCCAGTTTTCCTGTTTGGGAATATGACAGCTTCTTTGTCATTCTAATCAAACCAGGATGAATCGCGATGTAAGAAGCTTGATTTTGATACATAAAGTAGTGGAGAATCACCAGGAAGCTGAATAAATCTCATAGGAGTTAGGATGAAGAAGCTATCCCACTTTCAAATCAGGTGATCCCAGTTTTCCTGTTTGGGAATATGACAGCTTCTTTGTCATTCTAATCAAACCAGGATGAATCGCGATGTAAGAAGCTTGATTTTGATACATAAAGTAGTGGAGAATCACCAGGAAGCTGAATAAATCTCATAGGAGTTAGGATGAAGAAGCTATCCCACTTTCAAATCAGGTGATCCCAGTTTTCCTGTTTGGGAATATGACAGCTTCTTTGTCATTCTAATCAAACCAGGATGAATCGCGATGTAAGAAGCTTGATTTTGATACATAAAGTAGTGGAGAATCACCAGGAAGTCGAATAAATCTCATAGGAGTTAGGATGAAGAAGCTATCCCACTTTCAAATCAGGTGATCCCAGTTTTCCTGTTTGGGAATATGACAGCTTCTTTGTCATTCTAATCAAACCAGGATGAATCGCGATGTAAGAAGCTTGATTTTGATACATAAAGTAGTGGAGAATCACCAGGAAGTCTGATAAATCTCATAGGAGTTAGGATGAAGAAGCTATCCCACTTTCAAATCAGGTGATCCCAGTTTTCCTGTTTGGGAATATGACAGCTTCTTTGTCATTCTAATCAAACCAGGATGAATCGCGATGTAAGAAGCTTGATTTTGATACATAAAGTAGTGGAGAATCACCAGGAAGTGAATAAATCTCATAGGAGTTAGGATGAAGAAGCTATCCCACTTTCAAATCAGGTGATCCCAGTTTTCCTGTTTGGGAATATGACAGCTTCTTTGTCATTCTAATCAAACCAGGATGAATCGCGATGTAAGAAGCTTGATTTTGATACATAAAGTAGTGGAGAATCACCAGGAAGTCGAATAAATCTCATAGGAGTTAGGATGAAGAAGCTATCCCACTTTCAAATCAGGTGATCCCAGTTTTCCTGTTTGGGAATATGACAGCTTCTTTGTCATTCTAATCAAACCAGGATGAATCGCGATGTAAGAAGCTTGATTTTGATACATAAAGTAGTGGAGAATCACCAGGAAGCTGAATAAATCTCATAGGAGTTAGGATGAAGAAGCTATCCCACTTTCAAATCAGGTGATCCCAGTTTTCCTGTTTGGGAATATGACAGCTTCTTTGTCATTCTAATCAAACCAGGATGAATCGCGATGTAAGAAGCTTGATTTTGATACATAAAGTAGTGGAGAATCACCAGGAAGCTGAATAAATCTCATAGGAGTTAGGATGAAGAAGCTATCCCACTTTCAAATCAGGTGATCCCAGTTTTCCTGTTTGGGAATATGACAGCTTCTTTGTCATTCTAATCAAACCAGGATGAATCGCGATGTAAGAAGCTTGATTTTGATACATAAAGTAGTGGAGAATCACCAGGAAGTTGAATAAATCTCATAGGAGTTAGGATGAAGAAGCTATCCCACTTTCAAATCAGGTGATCCCAGTTTTCCTGTTTGGGAATATGACAGCTTCTTTGTCATTCTAATCAAACCAGGATGAATCGCGATGTAAGAAGCTTGATTTTGATACATAAAGTAGTGGAGAATCACCAGGAAGCTGAATAAATCTCATAGGAGTTAGGATGAAGAAGCTATCCCACTTTCAAATCAGGTGATCCCAGTTTTCCTGTTTGGGAATATGACAGCTTCTTTGTCATTCTAATCAAACCAGGATGAATCGCGATGTAAGAAGCTTGATTTTGATACATAAAGTAGTGGAGAATCACCAGGAAGCGAATAAATCTCATAGGAGTTAGGATGAAGAAGCTATCCCACTTTCAAATCAGGTGATCCCAGTTTTCCTGTTTGGGAATATGACAGCTTCTTTGTCATTCTAATCAAACCAGGATGAATCGCGATGTAAGAAGCTTGATTTTGATACATAAAGTAGTGGAGAATCACCAGGAAGTGAATAAATCTCATAGGAGTTAGGATGAAGAAGCTATCCCACTTTCAAATCAGGTGATCCCAGTTTTCCTGTTTGGGAATATGACAGCTTCTTTGTCATTCTAATCAAACCAGGATGAATCGCGATGTAAGAAGCTTGATTTTGATACATAAAGTAGTGGAGAATCACCAGGAAGCTGAATAAATCTCATAGGAGTTAGGATGAAGAAGCTATCCCACTTTCAAATCAGGTGATCCCAGTTTTCCTGTTTGGGAATATGACAGCTTCTTTGTCATTCTAATCAAACCAGGATGAATCGCGATGTAAGAAGCTTGATTTTGATACATAAAGTAGTGGAGAATCACCAGGAAGCTGAATAAATCTCATAGGAGTTAGGATGAAGAAGCTATCCCACTTTCAAATCAGGTGATCCCAGTTTTCCTGTTTGGGAATATGACAGCTTCTTTGTCATTCTAATCAAACCAGGATGAATCGCGATGTAAGAAGCTTGATTTTGATACATAAAGTAGTGGAGAATCACCAGGAAGCGAATAAATCTCATAGGAGTTAGGATGAAGAAGCTATCCCACTTTCAAATCAGGTGATCCCAGTTTTCCTGTTTGGGAATATGACAGCTTCTTTGTCATTCTAATCAAACCAGGATGAATCGCGATGTAAGAAGCTTGATTTTGATACATAAAGTAGTGGAGAATCACCAGGAAGCTGAATAAATCTCATAGGAGTTAGGATGAAGAAGCTATCCCACTTTCAAATCAGGTGATCCCAGTTTTCCTGTTTGGGAATATGACAGCTTCTTTGTCATTCTAATCAAACCAGGATGAATCGCGATGTAAGAAGCTTGATTTTGATACATAAAGTAGTGGAGAATCACCAGGAAGTGAATAAATCTCATAGGAGTTAGGATGAAGAAGCTATCCCACTTTCAAATCAGGTGATCCCAGTTTTCCTGTTTGGGAATATGACAGCTTCTTTGTCATTCTAATCAAACCAGGATGAATCGCGATGTAAGAAGCTTGATTTTGAAACATAAAGTAGTGGAGAATCACCAGGAAGTTGAATAAATCTCATAGGAGTTAGGATGAAGAAGCTATCCCACTTTCAAATCAGGTGATCCCAGTTTTCCTGTTTGGGAATATGACAGCTTCTTTGTCATTCTAATCAAACCAGGATGAATCGCGATGTAAGAAGCTTGATTTTGATACATAAAGTAGTGGAGAATCACCAGGAAGCTGAATAAATCTCATAGGAGTTAGGATGAAGAAGCTATCCCACTTTCAAATCAGGTGATCCCAGTTTTCCTGTTTGGGAATATGACAGCTTCTTGTCATTCTAATCAAACCAGGATGAATCGCGATGTAAGAAGCTTGATTTTAATACATAAAGTAGTGGAGAATCACCAGGAAGCTGAATAAATCTCATAGGAGTTAGGATGAAGAAGCTATCTAATGAGATCCTAGGACCCTTCTCTGGATGGTTTGGATAGATCCTTGCATAAACGAATCAAAGACTCAAGTTTATCAAGGCTGTGGATCGAATGGTGACACAAGAGGCTGCGGAAAGGCTCCTTGATACTCCTAGGCTTAGATCGGATATGACACACCTTTCTAAAGCCCTTGGGCGTTGGATATTACACACCAACAGACTGGATACTACTCACCAGACACTCTCTTAACTCGTGAAAGCAAGGGAGAAGAAAACACAAGGTTTAAACAAAAGATAACTTAGATTAGAATGAGGGTTTGTGATACACTTAAATAGAGAGATCCTTGTACATGCACAAGGTCTCGAAAACATAAGAAAACTTAAAGGAACAGGCTCCACACGGTTTCAAAGTAATAACACAACACTTAGACTAAAACATAATATAAGATAGATGATGAAGTCGGTCCAAGATGCCTTAGGCCGAGTTGCATCCAAGATACATCAACTAGGAATGTGTAAGTGAACTTGATACCTCATTAAAAACCTTGATTAGAAAACCCAGTGGGACAAAACTAATCAAGGGAAAAAGAGTATACCAAGCCACTTGCCTAGATGATGATCAGCTTGATGGTAAGATCACATGAATGGTGATGAGTGTGTCTTGGTGGCTCAAGCTTCTACCAAGACAGTCTTCTTGCTTCTTAGAGATCTTCAGTATGTTTCCAACGGCTTCCTTGAGTCTCCTTGTCATTGCACGAGTGATAGGACCTGTGGGAATGGCTAAGACAGCTTCCTCTTCAGCTAGTGTATCTTTAGTCTCTCCTTCTTCATCTTTATCAACTAGCTGGTCCATGATCATATCATCCCCTCCCACTTGAAAAGGATTTGTCCTCAAATCTGGCTCATCTGCAATAAAAGGGATCAAGTCAGTAACATTGAAGCTATTACTCACATCATACTTACCTTGCAAATCCAGTTTGTAGGCATTGTTGCTGATCTTCCTTATGACCTTAAAAGGTCCATCAATCCGCGGCATCAGCTTGGACTTCCTTTCATTGGGAAACCTCTCTTTCCTTAGGTGAATCCAAACCTGATCACCCACTTCAAAGACCATCTCACGCCTTCCTTTGTTAGCATGCTTAACATACTGTTTGGTTGTTGCCTCAATGTTGAGCCTAGCCTGCTCGTGGAGTTGTTTCACCATCTCTGCCTTCTTTTTGCCATCAACGCTGACCCTTTCACACTCAGGTAAAGGAATTAAATCTAAAGGAGAGTTGGGATTGAACCCATAAACTATCTCAAAAGGAGAAAACTTAGAAGTAGAATGCACAGCATGATTGTATGCAAATTCACAATGAGGCAAATAGTCTTCCCATGATTTCAAGTTTTTCTTTATGAATGCACGCAAGAGTGTTCCAAGAGTCCTATTAACTACTTCAGTTTGTCCATCAGTTTGTGGATGACAGGTAGTAGAAAACAAGAGTTTAGTACCTAGCTTAGACCAAAGAGTCTTCCAAAAATAACTAAGAAACTTAGTATCTCTATCAGAAACAATAGTCTTAGGCATGCCATGTATGCGCACAATCTCTTTAAAGAACAAGTTAGCAATATGCAATGCATCATCAGTTTTGTGACAAGCTATGAAATGTGCCATCTTTGAGAACCTATCCACAACCACAAAGATAGAATCCTTTCCAGTCCTAGTTCTAGGCAAGCCAACAATGAAATCCATAGATATGTCATTCCAAGGATGATAAGGTATAGGGAGAGGAGTATACAAACCGTGAGACTGAACCTTAGACTTGGCTTGTTTGCAAGTTGCACATCTCTCACATAGTTTCTCCACATCTCTTTTCATCCGAGGCCAAAAGAAATGATCCTGCAAAGTTTTAAGAGTCTTTGCAATACCAAAGTGACCCATGAGACTTCCTCCATGAGATTCCCTAACAAACAAGTCTCTCAAAGAACAGTTAGGCACACACAATCGATTATCATAGAAAAGAAAACCATCATGCCTAAAGTAGTGTCCCTCAGCAAATTTCTCACAAGAGTTGTAAGCTTCTTTAAAATCAGGATCATTCTCATACATTCCTTTAATCTGCTCAAATCCTAATAGCTTAGCATCAAGAGTGTTCAAGAGAACATACCTTCTGGATAGTGCATCAGCAACTATGTTTTCCTTACCTTGTTTATACTTGATGACATAAGGAAATGTCTCAATGAACTCAACCCACCTTGCGTGTCTCTTGCTGAGTTTGTGCTGTCCTTTGAGGTATTTGAGAGACTCATGATCTGTGTGTATGACGAACTCTTTAGGCCAGAGGTAGTGTTGCCAAGTCTGCAAGGCTCTCACCAAGGCATATAGTTCTTTATCATAAGTTGCATAGTTGAGGGTAGCTCCTCCAAGCTTCTCACTGAAGTATGCAATGGGTCTCTTCTCCTGCATCAATACAGCACCAATTCCAATTCCTGAAGCATCACATTCTATTTCAAAAGTTTTATTAAAATCAGGAAGTATAAGAAGAGGGGCATTAGTAAGCTTCTCTTTTAGGCATTGAAAGGCAAGTTCTTGTGCTTCTCCCCACTTGAATCCGACTTCTTTCTTGATTACTTCAGTCAAGGGAGATGCTATGGTGCTGAAGTCTTTCACAAAGCGCCTATAGAAACCAGCAAGTCCATGGAAGCTCCTTACTTCACTCACTGTCTTAGGAATTGGCCATTCTCGTATAGCTCTTACTTTCTCTGGATCAACTTTAACCCCATCTGCACCCACAATAAAGCCTAAAAAGACCAAGTGATCCGTTCCAAAAGTACACTTCTTAAGGTTAGCAAAAAGAGATTCCTTTCTAAGCACATCAAGAACAGCTCTAAGATGTTCTATATGATCATTAAAGCTCTTACTGTATACAAGGATGTCATCAAAGTATACCACAACAAATATGCCAATGAATGATCTAAGAACATGATTCATTAATCTCATGAATGTACTAGGTGCATTGGTTAATCCAAATGGCATGACTAACCACTCATATAGACCATGTTTAGTTTTGAATGCAGTTTTCCATTCATCTCCTTCTTTCATCCTAATCTGATGGTATCCACTTTTCAAATCAATCTTAGAAAATATGCAAGAACCATGCAATTCATCAAGCATATCATCTAATCTAGGAATAGGATGGCGATACTTTACAGTGATATTGTTGATGGCTCTGCAATCAACACACATGCGCCAGCTCCCATCTTTCTTGGGCACAAGTAGCACTGGAACAGCACAAGGACTCATGCTCTCTCGGATATGCCCTTTCTCCATCAGTTCCTCCACTTGCCTTTGTAGTTCTTTGGTCTCCACCGGATTGGTTCTGTATGCTGGCCTATTGGGAAGTGTAGAACCGGGCACAAAATCAATTTGGTGCTCAATCCCTCGCACTGGTGGTAGTCCATTGGGACTATCTTCTGGAAAAACATCTTGATATTCCTGTAAAAGATTGACAAGTTCACTCGGATACTCCGGTGCAATGTTAGTAGTAGTCAAGAGGGATTCCTTATAGATAAACAAAAGGATAGGAAGGTTAGAGCAGAGAGATCTTTTAACATCACCAGACTTGGCATAGAAGTTTAGTTGCTTTGTTGATTCAGCGGGAAGATCTATCTCTTTCTTCTTTTGTAGCTGAAGCTGATCAACCTGAACTTCCTTAGGAGTCATAGGCACAAGAACTGTTTTTCTCCCTTTAAACTCAAAGGTGTGCTTGTTGGCATACCCATCATGTATCACACGTCTATCTGATTGCCACGGCCTTCCAAGGAGAATGTGTCCAGCTTCCATAGGCAACACATCACAAAGAATCTCATCTTCATATTTACCAATGGCTAAGGGAACCATAACCTGAGTAGATACTCTCATCTCGCCCTCTTCATTGAGCCATTGGAGCCTATATGGTTTAGGATGCTTCTGGACCTTCAAACCCAACTTTTTAACCATAGTCTCACTCGCAACGTTGACACAACTGCCTCCATCCACAATAAGACTACAGACCTTTCCTTGCACTAGACATCTAGTATAGAAGAGATTCTCTCTTTGCTCCATTCTTCGGTCTTGCTTTGAAGACTCAAGGTTCTTCTAGCAACTAGCAACCTTCCAGCAACCGGGTTGGCAACATACTCCTCTTCTGAACTGTGATCTTCTTCGGCCTCTGTCTCATCATCAGCAGATTCATATTCTCCATTGGCATGAAGGATCATCACACGTTTGTTGGTACACTCATTAGCATAGTGCCCACGTCCTTGGCACTTAAAACACTTCACATCTCTTGCACGCGAGCTTGTAGCTTCCACTTTCCCCTTATCTTTGTTGTAGATGCTACTAGACTTGGCTTCTTCTTTTGGCTGTGGCTTGCTCTCCTTTTGATAGCTCGGTTTATCTTCCTTAGAGGTCTGGTATCTATTGGAACCATAGCTGCCACGCGCATGACTTCTTCTCTTAACTTGTTGCTCCACCAAGATAGCTTTGTGTAGCATCTCCTCTATTTCCAAGTAGTGTTGCATCTCCACTCTATCTTGTATCTCACGGTTGAGTCCACCAAGAAATCGTGCCATGGTAGCTTCACTGTCCTCAGATACACAAGCTCTTAGCATAAGCAACTCCATCTCTTGAAAGTATTCCTCTACAGACTTTGATCCTTGTGTGAGCAGTCTCAGCTTTTGATGAAGATCACGGTGATAATGGCTTGGTACAAACCTCTTGCGCATCACAGCTTTCATCTCTGCCCATGTTTCAATGGGAAATTCACCATTGCGCCTCTTGTTTGTAACCAACTGATCCCACCAGCTCAATGCATAGTCATTGAACTCGGTAGCAGCTACTTGAATCTTCTTAGTCTCTGAGTAATGCTGACAGTTGAAAACGAGTTCGATCTTCTTCTCCCACTCAAGATAGGCATCTGGATCAGCTTTACCATGGAAAGGAGGGATCTTAAGCTTTAACCCTGATAGCTCATTGCGTCTATGCCTCCGGCCCTCATGATCACGTCGAGATCTTCTACTGCTACGTCTTGAACCGGAGCTATGGCTACTTCTCTCATAGAAGTTATCAGTCTCTTCTGATCCAGCATGCTCACGCTGACCTTGTCTGTTTCTTCTTGGCTCATGTCTTGAACCAGATGCTTGTCCTTGCCCATCATGCGGTCTCTGATCATACTTCTCTTCCAGTAACTTCACCATCGCTTCCATCACTTGTTTGGTGATTGCTTCTTGCAGCAATCTATTCCTTCGCACAAAGGTTTCATCATCTCTCCTCAGACCCCATTGCTTCCTGATACACGAAAAACTTGAACCAGTAAGTAGTTCAAAAGAAATCAGAACTCAAGATTCAAAGAAACAAAGTATTCAAACAAAGCGGCAAATGAAGATACTTGATCAACACGCGACGATTTGAATTCTATCTTTTCGAAATTGAAACAATAACAGATCAGATTCAACGGATGATGAAATGAGATAATCGAATCCTGATCTATGAATCTAACAACAGATCGAGTCACACAATCACAAGAAACTTTCGGATCAAGTAAAACGATAACGTAATCGACAAGAATGTGAAAAGGTTTTTGTTCAAAACTTGATCGAAATTCTTAGATCTATCAATATGAGATACGAAACAATCAGATCTAGCAATCCTGATAGTGAAACAAGCAGATCAAATGAGAATAAACACACAAGAACCGATTGATCAACAAATATGAATCGACAAAGAGTAGATCTTAAGAAATCGCAAAAGAGAAATCGAAACTCCCCTTCCAGAGTGCTCTGATACCACTTAATGAGATCCTAGGACCCTTCTCTGGATGGTTTGGATAGATCCTTGCATAAACGAATCAAAGACTCAAGTTTATCAAGGCTGTGGATCGAATGGTGACACAAGAGGCTGCGGAAAGGCTCCTTGATACTCCTAGGCTTAGATCGGATATGACACACCTTTCTAAAGCCCTTGGGCGTTGGATATTACACACCAACAGACTGGATACTACACACCAGACACTCTCTTAACTCGTGAAAGCAAGGGAGAAGAAAACACAAGGTTTAAACAAAAGATAACTTAGATTAGAATGAGGGTTTGTGATACACTTAAATAGAGAGATCCTTGTACATGCACAAGGTCTCGAAAACATAAGAAAACTTAAAGGAACAGGCTCCACACGGTTTCAAAGTAATAACACAACACTTAGACTAAAACATAATATAAGATAGATGATGAAGTCGGTCCAAGATGCCTTAGGCCGAGTTGCATCCAAGATACATCAACTAGGAATGTGTAAGTGAACTTGATACCTCATTAAAAACCTTGATTAGAAAACCCAGTGGGACAAAACTAATCAAGGGAAAAAGAGTATACCAAGCCACTTGCCTAGATGATGATCAGCTTGATGGTAAGATCACATGAATGGTGATGAGTGTGTCTTGGTGGCTCAAGCTTCTACCAAGACAGTCTTCTTGCTTCTTAGAGATCTTCAGTATGTTTCCAACGGCTTCCTTGAGTCTCCTTGTCATTGCACGAGTGATAGGACCTGTGGGAATGGCTAAGACAGCTTCCTCTTCAGCTAGTGTATCTTTAGTCTCTCCTTCTTCATCTTTATCAACTAGCTGGTCCATGATCATATCACTATCCCACTTTCAAATCAGGTGATCCCAGTTTTCCTGTTTGGGAATATGACAGCTTCTTTGTCATTCTAATCAAACCAGGATGAATCGCGATGTAAGAAGCTTGATTTTGATACATAAAGTAGTGGAGATCACCAGGAAGTGAATAAATCTCATAGGAGTTAGGATGAAGAAGCTATCCCACTTTCAAATCAGGTGATCCCAGTTTTCCTGTTTGGGAATATGACAGCTTCTTTGTCATTCTAATCAAACCAGGATGAATCGCGATGTAAGAAGCTTGATTTTGATACATAAAGTAGTGGAGAATCACAGGAAGCTGAATAAATCTCATAGGAGTTAGGATGAAGAAGCTATCCCACTTTCAAATCAGGTGATCCCAGTTTTCCTGTTTGGGAATATGACAGCTTCTTTGTCATTCTAATCAAACCAGGATGAATCGCGATGTAAGAAGCTTGATTTTGATACATAAAGTAGTGGAGAATCACCAGGAAGTTGAATAAATCTCATAGGAGTTAGGATGAAGAAGCTATCCCACTTTCAAATCAGGTGATCCCAGTTTTCCTGTTTGGGAATATGACAGCTTCTTTGTCATTCTAATCAAACCAGGATGAATCGCGATGTAAGAAGCTTGATTTTGATACATAAAGTAGTGGAGAATCACCAGGAAGCTGAATAAATCTCATAGGAGTTAGGATGAAGAAGCTATCCCACTTTCAAATCAGGTGATCCCAGTTTTCCTGTTTGGGAATATGACAGCTTCTTTGTCATTCTAATCAAACCAGGATGAATCGCGATGTAAGAAGCTTGATTTTGATACATAAAGTAGTGGAGAATCACAGGAAGTGAATAAATCTCATAGGAGTTAGGATGAAGAAGCTATCCCACTTTCAAATCAGGTGATCCCAGTTTTCCTGTTTGGGAATATGACAGCTTCTTTGTCATTCTAATCAAACCAGGATGAATCGCGATGTAAGAAGCTTGATTTTGATACATAAAGTAGTGGAGAATCACCAGGAAGCTGAATAAATCTCATAGGAGTTAGGATGAAGAAGCTATCCCACTTTCAAATCAGGTGATCCCAGTTTTCCTGTTTGGGAATATGACAGCTTCTTTGTCATTCTAATCAAACCAGGATGAATCGCGATGTAAGAAGCTTGATTTTGATACATAAAGTAGTGGAGAATCACCAGGAAGTGAATAAATCTCATAGGAGTTAGGATGAAGAAGCTATCCCACTTTCAAATCAGGTGATCCCAGTTTTCCTGTTTGGGAATATGACAGCTTCTTTGTCATTCTAATCAAACCAGGATGAATCGCGATGTAAGAAGCTTGATTTTGATACATAAAGTAGTGGAGAATCACCAGGAAGTGAATAAATCTCATAGGAGTTAGGATGAAGAAGCTATCCCACTTTCAAATCAGGTGATCCCAGTTTTCCTGTTTGGGAATATGACAGCTTCTTTGTCATTCTAATCAAACCAGGATGAATCGCGATGTAAGAAGCTTGATTTTGATACATAAAGTAGTGGAGAATCACCAGGAAGTGAATAAATCTCATAGGAGTTAGGATGAAGAAGCTATCCCACTTTCAAATCAGGTGATCCCAGTTTTCTGTTTGGGAATATGACAGCTTCTTTGTCATTCTAATCAAACCAGGATGAATCGCGATGTAAGAAGCTTGATTTTGATACATAAAGTAGTGGAGAATCACCAGGAAGCTGAATAAATCTCATAGGAGTTAGGATGAAGAAGCTATCCCACTTTCAAATCAGGTGATCCCAGTTTTCCTGTTTGGGAATATGACAGCTTCTTTGTCATTCTAATCAAACCAGGATGAATCGCGATGTAAGAAGCTTGATTTTGATACATAAAGTAGTGGAGAATCACCAGGAAGTGAATAAATCTCATAGGAGTTAGGATGAAGAAGCTATCCCACTTTCAAATCAGGTGATCCCAGTTTTCCTGTTTGGGAATATGACAGCTTCTTTGTCATTCTAATCAAACCAGGATGAATCGCGATGTAAGAAGCTTGATTGATACATAAAGTAGTGGAGAATCACCAGGAAGCTGAATAAATCTCATAGGAGTTAGGATGAAGAAGCTATCCCACTTTCAAATCAGGTGATCCCAGTTTTCCTGTTTGGGAATATGACAGCTTCTTTGTCATTCTAATCAAACCAGGATGAATCGCGATGTAAGAAGCTTGATTTTGATACATAAAGTAGTGGAGAATCACCAGGAAGTTGAATAAATCTCATAGGAGTTAGGATGAAGAAGCTATCCCACTTTCAAATCAGGTGATCCCAGTTTTCCTGTTTGGGAATATGACAGCTTCTTGTCATTCTAATCAAACCAGGATGAATCGCGATGTAAGAAGCTTGATTTTGATACATAAAGTAGTGGAGAATCATAGGAAGTGAATAAATCTCATAGGAGTTAGGATGAAGAAGCTATCCCACTTTCAAATCAGGTGATCCCAGTTTTCCTGTTTGGGAATATGACAGCTTTTTGTCATTCTAATCAAACCAGGATGAATCGCGATGTAAGAAGCTTGATTTTGATACATAAAGTAGTGGAGAATCACCAGGAAGCTGAATAAATCTCATAGGAGTTAGGATGAAGAAGCTATCCCACTTTCAAATCAGGTGATCCCAGTTTTCCTGTTTGGGAATATGACAGCTTCTTTGTCATTCTAATCAAACCAGGATGAATCGCGATGTAAGAAGCTTGATTTTGATACATAAAGTAGTGGAGAATCACCAGGAAGTGAATAAATCTCATAGGAGTTAGGGATGAAGAAGCTATCCCACTTTCAAATCAGGTGATCCCAGTTTTCTGTTTGGGAATATGACAGCTTTTGTCATTCTAATCAAACCAGGATGAATCGCGATGTAAGAAGCTTGATTTTGATACATAAAGTAGTGGAGAATCACCAGGAAGTTGAATAAATCTCATAGGAGTTAGGATGAAGAAGCTATCCCACTTTCAAATCAGGTGATCCCAGTTTTCCTGTTTGGGAATATGACAGCTTCTTTGTCATTCTAATCAAACCAGGATGAATCGCGATGTAAGAAGCTTGATTTTGATACATAAAGTAGTGGAGAATCACCAGGAAGTTGAATAAATCTCATAGGAGTTAGGATGAAGAAGCTATCCCACTTTCAAATCAGGTGATCCCAGTTTTCCTGTTTGGGAATATGACAGCTTCTTTGTCATTCTAATCAAAGCAGGATGAATCGCGATATAAGAAGCTTGATTTTGATACATAAAGTAGTGGAGAATCACCAGGAAGTTGAATAATCTCATAGGAGTTAGGATGAAGAAGCTATCCCACTTTCAAATCAGGTGATCCAGTTTTCCTGTTTGGGAATATGACAGCTTCTTTTCATTCTAATCAAACCAGGATGAATCGCGATGTAAGAAGCTTGATTTTGATACATAAAGTAGTGGAGAAATCACCAGGAAGCTGAATAAATCTCATAGGAGTTAGGATGAAGAAGCTATCCCACTTTCAAATCAGGTGATCCCAGCTTCCTGTTTGGGAATATGACAGCTTCTTTGTCATTCTAATCAAACCAGGATGAATCGCGATGTAAGAAGCTTGATTTTGATACATAAAGTAGTGGAGAATCACCAGGAAGTGAATAAATCTCATAGGAGTTAGGATAAAGAAGCTATCCCACTTTCAAATCAGGTGATCCCAGTTTTCCTGTTTGGGAATATGACAGCTTCTTTGTCATTCTAATCAAACCAGGATGAATCGCGATGTAAGAAGCTTGATTTTGATACATAAAGTAGTGGAGAATCACCAGGAAGTGAATAAATCTCATAGGAGTTAGGATGAAGAAGCTATCCCACTTTCAAATCAGGTGATCCAGTTTTCCTGTTTGGGGAATATGACAGCTTCTTTGTCATTCTAATCAACCAGGATGAATCGCGATGTAAGAAGCTTGATTTTGATAAAGTAGTAGTGGAGAATCACCAGGAAGCTGAATAAATCTCATAGGAGTTAGGATGAAGAAGCTATCCCACTTTCAAATCAGGTGATCCCAGTTTTCCTGTTTGGGAATATGACAGCTTCTTTGTCATTCTAATCAAACCAGGATGAATCGCGATGTAAGAAGCTTGATTTTTAATACATAAAGTAGTGGAGAATCACCAGGAAGCTGAATAAATCTCATAGGAGTTAGGATGAAGAAGCTATCCCACTTTCAAATCAGGTGATCCCAGTTTTCCTGTTTGGGAATATGACAGCTTCTGTCATTCTAATCAAACCAGGATGAATCGCGATGTAAGAAGCTTGATTTTGATACATAAAGTAGTGGAGAATCACCAGGAAGTGAATAAATCTCATAGGAGTTAGGATGAAGAAGCTATCCCACTTTCAAATCAGGTGATCCCAGTTTTCTGTTTGGGAATATGACAGCTTCTTTGTCATTCTAATCAAACCAGGATGAATCGCGATGTAAGAAGCTTGATTTGATACATAAAGTAGTGGAGAATCACCAGGAAGCTGAATAAATCTCATAGGAGTTAGGATGAAGAAGCTATCCCACTTTCAAATCAGGTGATCCCAGTTTTCCTGTTTGGGAATATGACAGCTTCTTTGTCATTCTAATCAAAAGGATGAATCGCGATGTAAGAAGCTTGATTTTGATACATAAAGTAGTGGGAATCACCAGGAAGCTGAATATAAATCTCATAGGAGTTAGGATGAAGAAGCTATCCACTTTCAAATCAGGTGATCCCAGTTTTCCTGTTTGGGAATATGACAGCTTCTTGTCATTCTAATCAACCAGGATGAATCGCGATGTAAGAAGCTTGATTTTGATACATAAAGTAGTGGAGAATCACCAGGAAGTGAAATAAATCTCATAGGAGTTAGGATGAAGAAGCTATCCCACTTTCAAATCAGGTGATCCCAGTTTCCTGTTTGGGAATATGACAGCTTCTTTGTCATTCTAATCAAACCAGGATGAATCGCGATGTAAGAAGCTTGATTTTGAACATAAAGTAGTGTAGAATCACCAGGAAGCTGAATAAATCTCATAGGAGTTAGGATGAAGAAGCTATCCCACTTTTAAATCAGGTGATCCCAGCTTTCCTGTTTGGGAATATGACAGCTTCTTTGTCATTCTAATCAAACCAGGATGAATCGCGATGTAAGAAGCTTGATTTTGATACATAAAGTAGTGGAGAATCACCAGGAAGCTGAATAAATCTCATAGGAGTTAGGATGAAGAAGCTATCCCACTTTCAAATAGGGTGATCCCAGTTTTCCTGTTTGGGAATATGACAGCTTCTTTGTCATTCTAATCAAACCAGGATGAATCGCGATGTAAGAAGCTTGATTTTGATACATAAAGTAGTGGAGAATCACCAGGAAGCTGAATAAATCTCATAGGAGTTAGGATGAAGAAGCTATCCCACTTTAAATCAGGTGATCCCAGTTTTCCTGTTTGGGAATATGACAGCTTCTTTGTCATTCTCAATCAAACCAGGATGAATCGCGATGTAAGAAGCTTGATTTTGATACATAAAGTAGTGGAGAGAGAATCACCAGGAAGTCGAATAAATCTCATAGGAGTTAGGATGAAGAGCTATCCCACTTTCAAATCAGGTGATCCCAGTTTTCCTTTGGGAATATGACAGCTTCTTTGTCATTCTAATCAAACCAGGATGAATCGCGATGTAAGAAGCTTGATTTTGATACATAAAGTAGTGGAGAATCATCAGGAAGCTGAATAAATCTCATAGGAGTTAGGATGAAGAAGCTATCCCACTTTCAAATCAGGTGATCCCGTTTCCTGTTTGGGAATATGACAGCTTCTTGTCATTCTAATCAAACCAGGATGAATCGCGATGTAAGAAGCTTGATTTTGATACATAAAGTAGTGGAGAATCACCAGGAAGCTGAATAAATCTCATAGGAGTTAGGATGAAGAGCTATCCCACTTTCAAATCAGGTGATCCCAGTTTTCCTGTTGGGAATATGACAGCTTCTTTGTCATTCTAATCAAACCAGGATGAATCGCGATGTAAGAAGCTTGATTTTGATACATAAAGTAGTGGAGAATCACCAGGAAGCTGAATAAATCTCATAGGAGTTAGGATGAAAGAAGCTATCCCACTTTCAAATCAGGTGATCCCAGTTTTCCTGTTTGGGGGAATATGACAGTTCTTTGTCATTCTAATCAAAAGGATGAATCGCGATGTAAAAGCTTGATTTTGATACATAAAGTAGTGGAGAATCACCAGGAAGTCGAATAAACTCATAAGGAGTTAGGATGAAGAAGCTTGATCCACTTTCAAATCAGGTGATCCCAGTTTTCCTGTTTGGGAATATGACAGCTTCTTTGTCATTCTAATCAAACCAGGATGAATCGCGATGTAAGAAGCTTGATTTTGATACATAAAGTAGTGGAGAATCATCAGGAAGCTGAATAAATCTCATAGGAGTTAGGATGAAGAAGCTATCCCACTTTCAAATCAGGTGATCCCAGTTTTCCTGTTTGGGAATATGACAGCTTCTTTGTCATTCTAATCAAACCAGGATGAATCGTGATGTAAGAAGCTTGATTTGATACATAAAGTAGTTGAGAATCACCAGGAAGTGAATAAATCTCACAGGAGTTAGGATGAAGAAGCTATCCCACTTTCAAATCAGGTGATCCCAGTTTTCCTGTTTGGGAATATGACAGCTTCTTTGTATTCTAATCAAACCAGGATGAATCGCGATGTAAGAAGCTTGATTTGATACATAAAGTAGTGGAGAATCACCAGGAAGCTGAATAAAGCTCATAGGAGTTAGGATGAAGAAGCTATCCCACTTTCAAATCAGGTGATCCCAGTTTTCCTGTTGGGAATATGACAGCTTATTTGTCATTCTAATCAAACCAGGATGAATCGCGATGTAAGAAGCTTGATTTTGATACATAAAGTAGTGGAGAATCACCAGGAAGCTGAATAACTCTCATAGAGTTAGGATGAAGAAGCTATCCACTTTCAAATCAGGTGATCCCAGTTTTCCCTGTTTGGGATATGACAGCTTATTGTCATTCTAATCAAACCCAGATGAAATCGCGATGTAAGAAGCTAGATTTTGATAAACATAAAGTAGTGGAAATCACTTCTTCACATGGAAGTCTGAATAAATCCTCATAGGAGTTAGGATGAGACGCACCCACTTTCAAATCAGGAGCTAGATCCCAGTTTCCTGCTTGGGGATTGACAGTTATTTGTCACTTTCTAATCCAAACCAGAATGAATCGCGATGTAAAAGCTGATTTTGAAACATAAAGTAGTGGAGAATCACCAGGAAGCTGAATAAATCTCATAGGAGTTAGGATGAAGAAGCTATCCCACTTTCAAATCAGGTGATCCCAGTTTTCCTGTTTGGGAATATGACAGCTTCTTTGTCATTCTAATCAAACCAGGATGAATCGCGATGTAAGAAGCTTGATTTTGATACATAAAGTAGTGGAGAATCACCAGAAGCTGAATAAATCTCATAGGAGTTAGGATGAAGAAGCTATCCCACTTTCAAATCAGGTGATCCCAGTTTTCCTGTTTGGGATATGACAGCTTCTTTGTCATTCTAATCAAACCAGGATGAATCGCGATGTAAGAAGCTTGATTTTGATACATAAAGTAGTGGAGAATCACCAGGAAGCTGAATAAATCTCATAGGAGTTAGGATGAAGAAGCTATCCCACTTTCAAATCAGGTGATCCCAGTTTTCCTGTTTGGGAATATGACAGCTTCTTTGTCATTCTAATCAAACCAGGATGAATCGCGATGTAAGAAGCTTGATTTTGATACATAAAGTAGTGGAGAATCACCAGAAGCTGAATAAATCTCATAGGAGTTAGGATGAAGAAGCTATCCCACTTTCAAATCAGGTGATCCCAGTTTTCCTGTTTGGGAATATGACAGCTTCTTTGTCATTCTAATCAAACCAGGATGAATCGCGATGTAAGAAGCTTGATTTTGATACATAAAGTAGTGGAGAATCACCAGGAAGCTGAATAAATCTCATAGGAGTTAGGATGAAGAAGCTATCCCACTTTCAAATCAGGTGATCCCAGTTTTCCTGTTTGGGAATATGACAGCTTCTTTGTCATTCTAATCAAACCAGGATGAATCGCGATGTAAGAAGCTTGATTTTGATACATAAAGTAGTGGAGAATCACCAGGAAGCTGAATAAATCTCATAGGAGTTAGGATGAAGAAGCTATCCCACTTTCAAATCAGGTGATCCCAGTTTTCCTGTTTGGGAATATGACAGCTTCTTTGTCATTCTAATCAAACCAGGATGAATCGCGATGTAAGAAGCTTGATTTTGATACATAAAGTAGTGGAGAATCACCAGGAAGCTGAATAAATCTCATAGGAGTTAGGATGAAGAAGCTATCCCACTTTCAAATCAGGTGATCCCAGTTTTCCTGTTTGGGAATATGACAGCTTCTTTGTCATTCTAATCAAACCAGGATGAATCGCGATGTAAGAAGCTTGATTTTGATACATAAAGTAGTGGAGAATCACCAGGAAGCTGAATAAATCTCATAGGAGTTAGGATGAAGAAGCTATCCCACTTTCAAATCAGGTGATCCCAGTTTTCCTGTTTGGGAATATGACAGCTTCTTTGTCATTCTAATCAAACCAGGATGAATCGCGATGTAAGAAGCTTGATTTTGATACATAAAGTAGTGGAGAATCACCAGGAAGCTGAATAAATCTCATAGGAGTTAGGATGAAGAAGCTATCCCACTTTCAAATCAGGTGATCCCAGTTTTCCTGTTTGGGAATATGACAGCTTCTTTGTCATTCTAATCAAACCAGGATGAATCGCGATGTAAGAAGCTTGATTTTGATACATAAAGTAGTGGAGAATCACCAGGAAGCGAATAAATCTCATAGGAGTTAGGATGAAGAAGCTATCCCACTTTCAAATCAGGTGATCCCAGTTTTCCTGTTTGGGAATATGACAGCTTCTTTGTCATTCTAATCAAACCAGGATGAATCGCGATGTAAGAAGCTTGATTTTGATACATAAAGTAGTGGAGAATCACCAGGAAGTGAATAAATCTCATAGGAGTTAGGATGAAGAAGCTATCCCACTTTCAAATCAGGTGATCCCAGTTTTCCTGTTTGGGAATATGACAGCTTCTTTGTCATTCTAATCAAACCAGGATGAATCGCGATGTAAGAAGCTTGATTTTGATACATAAAGTAGTGGAGAATCACCAGGAAGCTGAATAAATCTCATAGGAGTTAGGATGAAGAAGCTATCCCACTTTCAAATCAGGTGATCCCAGTTTTCCTGTTTGGGAATATGACAGCTTCTTTGTCATTCTAATCAAACCAGGATGAATCGCGATGTAAGAAGCTTGATTTTGATACATAAAGTAGTGGAGAATCACCAGGAAGCTGAATAAATCTCATAGGAGTTAGGATGAAGAAGCTATCCCACTTTCAAATCAGGTGATCCCAGTTTTCCTGTTTGGGAATATGACAGCTTCTTTGTCATTCTAATCAAACCAGGATGAATCGCGATGTAAGAAGCTTGATTTTGATACATAAAGTAGTGGAGAATCACCAGGAAGCTGAATAAATCTCATAGGAGTTAGGATGAAGAAGCTATCCCACTTTCAAATCAGGTGATCCCAGTTTTCCTGTTTGGGAATATGACAGCTTCTTTGTCATTCTAATCAAACCAGGATGAATCGCGATGTAAGAAGCTTGATTTTGATACATAAAGTAGTGGAGAATCACCAGGAAGCTGAATAAATCTCATAGGAGTTAGGATGAAGAAGCTATCCCACTTTCAAATCAGGTGATCCCAGTTTTCCTGTTTGGGAATATGACAGCTTCTTTGTCATTCTAATCAAACCAGGATGAATCGCGATGTAAGAAGCTTGATTTTGATACATAAAGTAGTGGAGAATCACCAGGAAGCTGAATAAATCTCATAGGAGTTAGGATGAAGAAGCTATCCCACTTTCAAATCAGGTGATCCCAGTTTTCCTGTTTGGGAATATGACAGCTTCTTTGTCATTCTAATCAAACCAGGATGAATCGCGATGTAAGAAGCTTGATTTTGATACATAAAGTAGTGGAGAATCACCAGGAAGCGAATAAATCTCATAGGAGTTAGGATGAAGAAGCTATCCCACTTTCAAATCAGGTGATCCCAGTTTTCCTGTTTGGGAATATGACAGCTTCTTTGTCATTCTAATCAAACCAGGATGAATCGCGATGTAAGAAGCTTGATTTTGATACATAAAGTAGTGGAGAATCACCAGGAAGCTGAATAAATCTCATAGGAGTTAGGATGAAGAAGCTATCCCACTTTCAAATCAGGTGATCCCAGTTTTCCTGTTTGGGAATATGACAGCTTCTTTGTCATTCTAATCAAACCAGGATGAATCGCGATGTAAGAAGCTTGATTTTGATACATAAAGTAGTGGAGAATCACCAGGAAGCTGAATAAATCTCATAGGAGTTAGGATGAAGAAGCTATCCCACTTTCAAATCAGGTGATCCCAGTTTTCCTGTTTGGGAATATGACAGCTTCTTTGTCATTCTAATCAAACCAGGATGAATCGCGATGTAAGAAGCTTGATTTTGATACATAAAGTAGTGGAGAATCACCAGGAAGTGAATAAATCTCATAGGAGTTAGGATGAAGAAGCTATCCCACTTTCAAATCAGGTGATCCCAGTTTTCCTGTTTGGGAATATGACAGCTTCTTTGTCATTCTAATCAAACCAGGATGAATCGCGATGTAAGAAGCTTGATTTTGATACATAAAGTAGTGGAGAATCACCAGGAAGCTGAATAAATCTCATAGGAGTTAGGATGAAGAAGCTATCCCACTTTCAAATCAGGTGATCCCAGTTTTCCTGTTTGGGAATATGACAGCTTCTTTGTCATTCTAATCAAACCAGGATGAATCGCGATGTAAGAAGCTTGATTTTGATACATAAAGTAGTGGAGAATCACCAGGAAGCTGAATAAATCTCATAGGAGTTAGGATGAAGAAGCTATCCCACTTTCAAATCAGGTGATCCCAGTTTTCCTGTTTGGGAATATGACAGCTTCTTTGTCATTCTAATCAAACCAGGATGAATCGCGATGTAAGAAGCTTGATTTTGATACATAAAGTAGTGGAGAATCACCAGGAAGCTGAATAAATCTCATAGGAGTTAGGATGAAGAAGCTATCCCACTTTCAAATCAGGTGATCCCAGTTTTCCTGTTTGGGAATATGACAGCTTCTTTGTCATTCTAATCAAACCAGGATGAATCGCGATGTAAGAAGCTTGATTTTGATACATAAAGTAGTGGAGAATCACCAGGAAGTCGAATAAATCTCATAGGAGTTAGGATGAAGAAGCTATCCCACTTTCAAATCAGGTGATCCCAGTTTTCCTGTTTGGGAATATGACAGCTTCTTTGTCATTCTAATCAAACCAGGATGAATCGCGATGTAAGAAGCTTGATTTTGATACATAAAGTAGTGGAGAATCACCAGGAAGCTGAATAAATCTCATAGGAGTTAGGATGAAGAAGCTATCCCACTTTCAAATCAGGTGATCCCAGTTTTCCTGTTTGGGAATATGACAGCTTCTTTGTCATTCTAATCAAACCAGGATGAATCGCGATGTAAGAAGCTTGATTTTGATACATAAAGTAGTGGAGAATCACCAGGAAGCTGAATAAATCTCATAGGAGTTAGGATGAAGAAGCTATCCCACTTTCAAATCAGGTGATCCCAGTTTTCCTGTTTGGGAATATGACAGCTTCTTTGTCATTCTAATCAAACCAGGATGAATCGCGATGTAAGAAGCTTGATTTTGATACATAAAGTAGTGGAGAATCACCAGGAAGCTGAATAAATCTCATAGGAGTTAGGATGAAGAAGCTATCCCACTTTCAAATCAGGTGATCCCAGTTTTCCTGTTTGGGAATATGACAGCTTCTTTGTCATTCTAATCAAACCAGGATGAATCGCGATGTAAGAAGCTTGATTTTGATACATAAAGTAGTGGAGAATCACCAGGAAGTCGAATAAATCTCATAGGAGTTAGGATGAAGAAGCTATCCCACTTTCAAATCAGGTGATCCCAGTTTTCCTGTTTGGGAATATGACAGCTTCTTTGTCATTCTAATCAAACCAGGATGAATCGCGATGTAAGAAGCTTGATTTTGATACATAAAGTAGTGGAGAATCACCAGGAAGCTGAATAAATCTCATAGGAGTTAGGATGAAGAAGCTATCCCACTTTCAAATCAGGTGATCCCAGTTTTCCTGTTTGGGAATATGACAGCTTCTTTGTCATTCTAATCAAACCAGGATGAATCGCGATGTAAGAAGCTTGATTTTGATACATAAAGTAGTGGAGAATCACCAGGAAGCGAATAAATCTCATAGGAGTTAGGATGAAGAAGCTATCCCACTTTCAAATCAGGTGATCCCAGTTTTCCTGTTTGGGAATATGACAGCTTCTTTGTCATTCTAATCAAACCAGGATGAATCGCGATGTAAGAAGCTTGATTTTGATACATAAAGTAGTGGAGAATCACCAGGAAGCTGAATAAATCTCATAGGAGTTAGGATGAAGAAGCTATCCCACTTTCAAATCAGGTGATCCCAGTTTTCCTGTTTGGGAATATGACAGCTTCTTTGTCATTCTAATCAAACCAGGATGAATCGCGATGTAAGAAGCTTGATTTTGATACATAAAGTAGTGGAGAATCACCAGGAAGCTGAATAAATCTCATAGGAGTTAGGATGAAGAAGCTATCCCACTTTCAAATCAGGTGATCCCAGTTTTCCTGTTTGGGAATATGACAGCTTCTTTGTCATTCTAATCAAACCAGGATGAATCGCGATGTAAGAAGCTTGATTTTGATACATAAAGTAGTGGAGAATCACCAGGAAGCTGAATAAATCTCATAGGAGTTAGGATGAAGAAGCTATCCCACTTTCAAATCAGGTGATCCCAGTTTTCCTGTTTGGGAATATGACAGCTTCTTTGTCATTCTAATCAAACCAGGATGAATCGCGATGTAAGAAGCTTGATTTTGATACATAAAGTAGTGGAGAATCACCAGGAAGCTGAATAAATCTCATAGGAGTTAGGATGAAGAAGCTATCCCACTTTCAAATCAGGTGATCCCAGTTTTCCTGTTTGGGAATATGACAGCTTCTTTGTCATTCTAATCAAACCAGGATGAATCGCGATGTAAGAAGCTTGATTTTGATACATAAAGTAGTGGAGAATCACCAGGAAGCTGAATAAATCTCATAGGAGTTAGGATGAAGAAGCTATCCCACTTTCAAATCAGGTGATCCCAGTTTTCCTGTTTGGGAATATGACAGCTTCTTTGTCATTCTAATCAAACCAGGATGAATCGCGATGTAAGAAGCTTGATTTTGATACATAAAGTAGTGGAGAATCACCAGGAAGCTGAATAAATCTCATAGGAGTTAGGATGAAGAAGCTATCCCACTTTCAAATCAGGTGATCCCAGTTTTCCTGTTTGGGAATATGACAGCTTCTTTGTCATTCTAATCAAACCAGGATGAATCGCGATGTAAGAAGCTTGATTTTGATACATAAAGTAGTGGAGAATCACCAGGAAGCTGAATAAATCTCATAGGAGTTAGGATGAAGAAGCTATCCCACTTTCAAATCAGGTGATCCCAGTTTTCCTGTTTGGGAATATGACAGCTTCTTTGTCATTCTAATCAAACCAGGATGAATCGCGATGTAAGAAGCTTGATTTTGATACATAAAGTAGTGGAGAATCACCAGGAAGCTGAATAAATCTCATAGGAGTTAGGATGAAGAAGCTATCCCACTTTCAAATCAGGTGATCCCAGTTTTCCTGTTTGGGAATATGACAGCTTCTTTGTCATTCTAATCAAACCAGGATGAATCGCGATGTAAGAAGCTTGATTTTGATACATAAAGTAGTGGAGAATCACCAGGAAGCTGAATAAATCTCATAGGAGTTAGGATGAAGAAGCTATCCCACTTTCAAATCAGGTGATCCCAGTTTTCCTGTTTGGGAATATGACAGCTTCTTTGTCATTCTAATCAAACCAGGATGAATCGCGATGTAAGAAGCTTGATTTTGATACATAAAGTAGTGGAGAATCACCAGGAAGCTGAATAAATCTCATAGGAGTTAGGATGAAGAAGCTATCCCACTTTCAAATCAGGTGATCCCAGTTTTCCTGTTTGGGAATATGACAGCTTCTTTGTCATTCTAATCAAACCAGGATGAATCGCGATGTAAGAAGCTTGATTTTGATACATAAAGTAGTGGAGAATCACCAGGAAGTGAATAAATCTCATAGGAGTTAGGATGAAGAAGCTATCCCACTTTCAAATCAGGTGATCCCAGTTTTCCTGTTTGGGAATATGACAGCTTCTTTGTCATTCTAATCAAACCAGGATGAATCGCGATGTAAGAAGCTTGATTTTGATACATAAAGTAGTGGAGAATCACCAGGAAGTGAATAAATCTCATAGGAGTTAGGATGAAGAAGCTATCCCACTTTCAAATCAGGTGATCCCAGTTTTCCTGTTTGGGAATATGACAGCTTCTTTGTCATTCTAATCAAACCAGGATGAATCGCGATGTAAGAAGCTTGATTTTGATACATAAAGTAGTGGAGAATCACCAGGAAGCTGAATAAATCTCATAGGAGTTAGGATGAAGAAGCTATCCCACTTTCAAATCAGGTGATCCCAGTTTTCCTGTTTGGGAATATGACAGCTTCTTTGTCATTCTAATCAAACCAGGATGAATCGCGATGTAAGAAGCTTGATTTTGATACATAAAGTAGTGGAGAATCACCAGGAAGCTGAATAAATCTCATAGGAGTTAGGATGAAGAAGCTATCCCACTTTCAAATCAGGTGATCCCAGTTTTCCTGTTTGGGAATATGACAGCTTCTTTGTCATTCTAATCAAACCAGGATGAATCGCGATGTAAGAAGCTTGATTTTGATACATAAAGTAGTGGAGAATCACCAGGAAGCTGAATAAATCTCATAGGAGTTAGGATGAAGAAGCTATCCCACTTTCAAATCAGGTGATCCCAGTTTTCCTGTTTGGGAATATGACAGCTTCTTTGTCATTCTAATCAAACCAGGATGAATCGCGATGTAAGAAGCTTGATTTTGATACATAAAGTAGTGGAGAATCACCAGGAAGCTGAATAAATCTCATAGGAGTTAGGATGAAGAAGCTATCCCACTTTCAAATCAGGTGATCCCAGTTTTCCTGTTTGGGAATATGACAGCTTCTTTGTCATTCTAATCAAACCAGGATGAATCGCGATGTAAGAAGCTTGATTTTGATACATAAAGTAGTGGAGAATCACCAGGAAGCTGAATAAATCTCATAGGAGTTAGGATGAAGAAGCTATCCCACTTTCAAATCAGGTGATCCCAGTTTTCCTGTTTGGGAATATGACAGCTTCTTTGTCATTCTAATCAAACCAGGATGAATCGCGATGTAAGAAGCTTGATTTTGATACATAAAGTAGTGGAGAATCACCAGGAAGCTGAATAAATCTCATAGGAGTTAGGATGAAGAAGCTATCCCACTTTCAAATCAGGTGATCCCAGTTTTCCTGTTTGGGAATATGACAGCTTCTTTGTCATTCTAATCAAACCAGGATGAATCGCGATGTAAGAAGCTTGATTTTGATACATAAAGTAGTGGAGAATCACCAGGAAGCTGAATAAATCTCATAGGAGTTAGGATGAAGAAGCTATCCCACTTTCAAATCAGGTGATCCCAGTTTTCCTGTTTGGGAATATGACAGCTTCTTTGTCATTCTAATCAAACCAGGATGAATCGCGATGTAAGAAGCTTGATTTTGATACATAAAGTAGTGGAGAATCACCAGGAAGCTGAATAAATCTCATAGGAGTTAGGATGAAGAAGCTATCCCACTTTCAAATCAGGTGATCCCAGTTTTCCTGTTTGGGAATATGACAGCTTCTTTGTCATTCTAATCAAACCAGGATGAATCGCGATGTAAGAAGCTTGATTTTGATACATAAAGTAGTGGAGAATCACCAGGAAGCTGAATAAATCTCATAGGAGTTAGGATGAAGAAGCTATCCCACTTTCAAATCAGGTGATCCCAGTTTTCCTGTTTGGGAATATGACAGCTTCTTTGTCATTCTAATCAAACCAGGATGAATCGCGATGTAAGAAGCTTGATTTTGATACATAAAGTAGTGGAGAATCACCAGGAAGCTGAATAAATCTCATAGGAGTTAGGATGAAGAAGCTATCCCACTTTCAAATCAGGTGATCCCAGTTTTCCTGTTTGGGAATATGACAGCTTCTTTGTCATTCTAATCAAACCAGGATGAATCGCGATGTAAGAAGCTTGATTTTGATACATAAAGTAGTGGAGAATCACCAGGAAGCTGAATAAATCTCATAGGAGTTAGGATGAAGAAGCTATCCCACTTTCAAATCAGGTGATCCCAGTTTTCCTGTTTGGGAATATGACAGCTTCTTTGTCATTCTAATCAAACCAGGATGAATCGCGATGTAAGAAGCTTGATTTTGATACATAAAGTAGTGGAGAATCACCAGGAAGCTGAATAAATCTCATAGGAGTTAGGATGAAGAAGCTATCCCACTTTCAAATCAGGTGATCCCAGTTTTCCTGTTTGGGAATATGACAGCTTCTTTGTCATTCTAATCAAACCAGGATGAATCGCGATGTAAGAAGCTTGATTTTGATACATAAAGTAGTGGAGAATCACCAGGAAGCTGAATAAATCTCATAGGAGTTAGGATGAAGAAGCTATCCCACTTTCAAATCAGGTGATCCCAGTTTTCCTGTTTGGGAATATGACAGCTTCTTTGTCATTCTAATCAAACCAGGATGAATCGCGATGTAAGAAGCTTGATTTTGATACATAAAGTAGTGGAGAATCACCAGGAAGCTGAATAAATCTCATAGGAGTTAGGATGAAGAAGCTATCCCACTTTCAAATCAGGTGATCCCAGTTTTCCTGTTTGGGAATATGACAGCTTCTTTGTCATTCTAATCAAACCAGGATGAATCGCGATGTAAGAAGCTTGATTTTGATACATAAAGTAGTGGAGAATCACCAGGAAGCTGAATAAATCTCATAGGAGTTAGGATGAAGAAGCTATCCCACTTTCAAATCAGGTGATCCCAGTTTTCCTGTTTGGGAATATGACAGCTTCTTTGTCATTCTAATCAAACCAGGATGAATCGCGATGTAAGAAGCTTGATTTTGATACATAAAGTAGTGGAGAATCACCAGGAAGCTGAATAAATCTCATAGGAGTTAGGATGAAGAAGCTATCCCACTTTCAAATCAGGTGATCCCAGTTTTCCTGTTTGGGAATATGACAGCTTCTTTGTCATTCTAATCAAACCAGGATGAATCGCGATGTAAGAAGCTTGATTTTGATACATAAAGTAGTGGAGAATCACCAGGAAGCTGAATAAATCTCATAGGAGTTAGGATGAAGAAGCTATCCCACTTTCAAATCAGGTGATCCCAGTTTTCCTGTTTGGGAATATGACAGCTTCTTTGTCATTCTAATCAAACCAGGATGAATCGCGATGTAAGAAGCTTGATTTTGATACATAAAGTAGTGGAGAATCACCAGGAAGCTGAATAAATCTCATAGGAGTTAGGATGAAGAAGCTATCCCACTTTCAAATCAGGTGATCCCAGTTTTCCTGTTTGGGAATATGACAGCTTCTTTGTCATTCTAATCAAACCAGGATGAATCGCGATGTAAGAAGCTTGATTTTGATACATAAAGTAGTGGAGAATCACCAGGAAGTGAATAAATCTCATAGGAGTTAGGATGAAGAAGCTATCCCACTTTCAAATCAGGTGATCCCAGTTTTCCTGTTTGGGAATATGACAGCTTCTTTGTCATTCTAATCAAACCAGGATGAATCGCGATGTAAGAAGCTTGATTTTGATACATAAAGTAGTGGAGAATCACCAGGAAGCTGAATAAATCTCATAGGAGTTAGGATGAAGAAGCTATCCCACTTTCAAATCAGGTGATCCCAGTTTTCCTGTTTGGGAATATGACAGCTTCTTTGTCATTCTAATCAAACCAGGATGAATCGCGATGTAAGAAGCTTGATTTTGATACATAAAGTAGTGGAGAATCACCAGGAAGCTGAATAAATCTCATAGGAGTTAGGATGAAGAAGCTATCCCACTTTCAAATCAGGTGATCCCAGTTTTCCTGTTTGGGAATATGACAGCTTCTTTGTCATTCTAATCAAACCAGGATGAATCGCGATGTAAGAAGCTTGATTTTGATACATAAAGTAGTGGAGAATCACCAGGAAGTGAATAAATCTCACAGGAGTTAGGATGAAGAAGCTATCCCACTTTCAAATCAGGTGATCCCAGTTTTCCTGTTTGGGAATATGACAGCTTCTTTGTCATTCTAATCAAACCAGGATGAATCGCGATGTAAGAAGCTTGATTTTGATACATAAAGTAGTGGAGAATCACCAGGAAGCTGAATAAATCTCATAGGAGTTAGGATGAAGAAGCTATCCAACTTTCAAATCAGGTGATCCCAGTTTTCCTGTTTGGGAATATGACAGCTTCTTTGTCATTCTAATCAAACCAGGATGAATCGCGATGTAAGTATGAGATTAAGAGATCCTTAGAGTAATCAGAATAAAGAGAGTGTTTAGGAAGTGATTAAGAGAAGTTTGTGAAAGATTAGGAGACTAGATAGAGCCGTTTAGTGTCTAAGAGAAAAGCATAGTGTCTAAGAGATTAGAGAGACTCAAACTGCATAATCTTCATTAGGGTTGATGAGTTACAATATATAGAGTGAGCATACAAGGGTTTTCGAAATCAAGAGAAGACTAAAGCATGTGAGGTCAATCAGGAGAGGATAAGCTCATTTGGACTAGCCAATTAGCTTCTCCACATGCGCGGAGTATCTGGCATCTTGGACCGAGATGCTCTTGCCTTTCCAGCTGTTCCAGCCTGTCAAGGCGCGCTCTACCTTATCCCTAAACGGTCTGATGCCTCAAGGTAAGTTCCTCCCTTTACCTTAGTTACCGTGTTACTTGGCTGATGCAAGGTAAGTCTTGGTCGATGCTGGATGGTACGGACTGTACGGCTTGTACGGCCTTGTACGGACGTCCGTACCATGCTCTCCCTAAACTCCCTTAAGCTTCCTCATCTCCTTTCCTCTTCAACTCCTTAGCTCTTCATACATATATTCAGCTCAACTCAACACTCCCCCTCAAGCTTAGCTTTGTATAAGTCTAAGCTTGGACAGCCACAAGATCTTCCTCATTAAAACCTCACCAAAGAAAACCCAATGGGATAAAACTTTGATGAGGGAAAAAGAGTAAAGACCTTGCAGCTAAGGGGATTAGCTCCTTCTCTTCCCAAGATCAATGAGGCCCAACCTGATGTGAATGGACTCCATTGTCTTCTGTCTTGCAGCCTTGGTGAACACATCCGCTAGCTGATCTTCACTCCTTGTGTAACATGGCAAGATCACCCCTAGCACAATCATCTGCCTCACCTTGTGACAATCAACTTCAATGTGCTTGGTCCTCTCATGAAACACCGAGTTGGATGCAATGTGGATGGCAGCTTGATTGTCACAATGCATTGTCATTGGAGTTGCTTGATCAATCTCCAAGTGCTTCAAGATGCCTTTGATCCATACCAACTCGTTGGTGAGCTTCAGCATGGCTCTATACTCGGCTTCTGCACTTGAACATGACACTACCTTCTGCTTCTTGCTCTTCCAAGTCACCAAGTTGCCTCCAATGAATGTGCAATAGCCTGTGGTTGATCTCCTGTCTGCTCTATCACCAGCCCAATCCGCATCACATATCCCACCACTTCAGTGCTTCCATTGCAGCCCATCCATACTCCTTGATCAGGTGAGCCGTTGAGATACATCAAGATCCTCTCCACCATGTGCCAGTGATGTTCCTTAGGCACTTGCATGTGTTGACTCACCTGATTCACAGCAAAGCAGATGTCAGGTCTAGTTATAGTAAGATAAATCAATTTGCCAACTAGTTTTCTATAGAGTTTAGGATCCTGATAAGGTTTGCTGTCTTCAATCTCCCCCTCTCGTGGGACTTTGTAGCCATCCTCCATAGGCATCCTTGCTGTCTTGCCTCCATAAGCACCTGCACCTTTCAAAAGATCAAGTGTATATTTCCTTTGGGACATGAACAAACCTTCCTTGGATCTACATATCTCAATTCCAAGGAAGTATTTCATTTCTCCCAAGTCTTTAATCTCAAACATGGATTTAAGAAACTCCTTGGTTGCTATGATACCTTCCTTATCACTCCCTGTGATAATGATATCATCAACATACACAAGGAGAGCAATCATACCTGAGGGAGTCGTGAGAGTGAAGAGAGTGTGATCTAGTTCAGACTTCTTGAAGCCTCGGCCATTCAGAGTAGTGCTCAACTTGTTGTACCAAGCCCTTGGTGATTGCTTCAGTCCATAGATGGCTTTCTTCAATCTCAGTACATTCCCACTCTTTACTAAGTGTTCAAGGCCTGGAGGTGGATGCATATACACTTCATCCTCAAGTTCACCTTGTAGAAACGCATTCTTCACATCCATTTGCCATAACCCCCATCCAAGATTCACAGCCAAGCTTAGTACAATCCGGATTGTGTGGAGTTTAGCTACTGGTGCAAAGGTTTCTATGTAATCTTCTCCATAAGTTTGAGTGAAACCTCTTGCAACTAGCCTTGACTTCTTCCTCTCAACCTTTCCATCCGCTTTGTACTTGATTGTGAATATCCATCTACTAGTCACAGCCTTCTTCCCTTTTGGTAACTCACTCTCATACCATGTATCATTCTTGATCATCGCTCCTGCCTCATCTCCAACTGATTCCTTCCATTCTTTATCTTTCATTGCTTCTTCATAGCTTCTTGGGATGTGATTCTCATCCAAGTTTACCATGAACGCGCAATGTGCTTCTGGATATTGAGCAAAGGAGCACACGGCTTGAGAAGGATGCTCCACAGCTTGGGCATTGTAGTACACTCTCGTGTTTACCCAACTGGAAGGATCCTTCCTTATCCTTGTACTCCTTCTTAGTGGCTGCACAACTGGTTCTTCTTCCTGTTGTTCTTCTACCACTTCATCTTGAGAAGGTGTTTGTGTCACACCATGATCATGTCCATGACCATCCGAGCCTATGCTCTCTTCTCCTTCATTCTCTACTCCTCCTTCATCTTGGTTGGCCTCTTGCATAGGCTCCTCATGCTCCTCTCCTCCCTCATGATCAAGGTGGGATGGTGAACCAACTTCAGGAGGTGTAGTTGCGTGATTCCTCGGATCCTGGGATGTACTGATTCCAAGACCTTCAAGAATGATCCGCAAGGTGGTGGCCTTGTCTGATGTTAAGTCCTTCAGGTCTTCTTGATTCTTTTCTTCATAGTATCCTCTATCTTCCAAGAACTTCACATCTCTAGATACAAGAACTCTCCTTGCTATAGGATCATAGCATTTGTATCCTTTCTGTGTAGCTGAGTATCCTATGAACACAGCCTTAGTGCTTCTTGCTTCTAGCTTGTTGATCATCTCTCCTGGTTTGAGGACAAAGCATAGGCATCCAAAGACTCGCAAGTAATCAAGAGCTGGCTTGTACCTGTTCAGAACTTCAAATGGAGCCTTCTCATTCAGAACTTTGGTTGGAGTTCTGTTTATCAGGTAACAAGCAGTGGCAACCGCATCACTCCAAAATCTCTTTGGAACATTACTCTGAAACATAAGTGACCTTGCCACTTCCATGAGATGCCTATTCTTCCTCTCAGCCACTCCATTTTGCTGTGGAGTATAAGGACAGCTTGTTTGATGTAGGATCCCATGTTGTGATAGGTGTTGCTTGAATGCATGACTCGTGTACTCTCCTCCATTATCTGATCTCAAAATTTTAATCTTAGCATGATAATGGTTAGTTACATAAGTTTGAAAGTTCCTAAATGCATCAAGTACCCTATCTTTGGTCTGAATTAAGGTTAACCAGGTGTATTTGGATTTTTCATCAATGAATGTGACAAAATACTTATAACTATCTCTAGATAAGCAAGGGGCAGTCCATACATCTGAATGAATTAGATCAAAGCAATTATCATAAACGGTAGTAGACTTTTGAAACACAGTTCTACAATGCTTGCCTAAAATGCAAGCTTCACAATCCTTATTCTCAAACACAACACCTGGTACCATTAAGTTCAAAGCTTTAACATGAGGGTGTCCTACTCTAGCATGCCACAATGCATTTTTATTCAACAAAGAAGCAGAAGTAAACGAGCAACTATAATCAGGAACAGAAGTGAGTTCTTCAAGCATATAGAGATCTCCCTTAGTCACCCCTTTCCCAATCAACCTGCTGCTCTCAATATCCTGAAACTTCACATCATTAGGACTAAAGATAACATTGCATTGTAAATCATTAGTACATTTCTTCACTGATAATAGGTTTGATGTGAATTCAGGCATGTAAAAAGCTCTAGATTCTTTGTTAAACAGCTTAAGCTTTCCTATTCCTCTAATGGGTATCTTATCCCCATTTGCTATCATCACATGCCCATGTGTAGGTTCTATATCCTTAATCAAGTTTTCATCACTTATCATATGATGTGATGCACCAGAATCAACAATCAATGGTTTACCTACTCGTTTAGCATTATGGCATAGATTACTAAGTGATGGATGCATCTTATCAGTTCTAGCAATGTGAGCATGTCTATACTCATTCCTAGCTTCTAACCGTTCTACTAGTTCTCTAATCAAGTGATCATCCTTATATGCAATCATAGAAGCTCCAAAGGAATAACCGTAAGTGTTACCGTTTTCCTTTAGCATTTTGAAGAGGGCATCAAGGTCTGATCTCTTGATGTAGTCATCATTGCTGCGGGAGCTTGAGGCGCCTGTGTAAGCCACCAGAGACTTCCCATTCCCATCATTGCCTCCAAGCCCATCCACTTCACTGATCTTGCTGGTGCCAGCTCCGCTTGAACCTTCAGTCACATTTGCCCTTCCCTCACGCTCCTTCATGAACTTGGCCGGCTTGAGGTGTGGGTGCAGTATCCAGCATTGGCTCTTCTTATGACCATGCTTCTTGCAATGATCACAGTTGCCATTGAACTTCCTGTCCTCGTACTTCCCGTGAGATGCCTTGTTTGCTTGTGGAGCCTCGGTTGAATCCTCATGAGCTGCTTGATTGGCAAGAGAGAGCTCCCCCTTTCCTCCAAACAAACCCATGGATCCCTGCTCCCTTTGGATTTGTGCACACACCTCCTCAAGGTCCGGAAGCTTGTCTGACCTTAACATGTGCTGGATGAGCTGGGTGTAGGCCGGGTTCAGTGTGAGAAGCAGCCCAAAGACCTTGTCTTGCTCGCGCCTCTCATTCAGCTGATCTGGATCAGTTGTGCTCGGCCTCAGCATCTCCAGCTCTGACCATAAGGACCTGAACCTCCCCAAGTGCTTAGTGAACTCCATGTCCTCTTGTGCAAGACGGTTGATCGCTAGCTTCACTTCAAACACACGGCTGAGGTTGGAAGTGTTCCCATACACCTTCTTCAGCGTGTCCCACAGCTCCTTGGCTGATTCACAGTAGCTGTAGGCATCCAAGATAGCTGGGTCCAAGGATGCGTGTAGAACCGTCATCACCAGCATGTCTTCTTGTTGCCATTTCTCCACAGCCGCTTCATTGGAGACCTCTTCTTGATCTCCTCCCTGAGTAATGAGTTTCGGAGCCTCCCCTGTTGTGATGTGCCCCCACAAACCCTTACTTCCCACCGCAGTCTTCACCATCCGAGACCACACAAGGTAGTTGCTACCTTTGAAAGTAACCGCTACCTTCATCCTCATGTTCATCCCATGTTCCATCTTTGCTTGACTTGAAAACTTGAATCTTGGATCTCGTACACACCAACCTTGAGTCTAGAATCACGCAAACCAACAGAACGTAGCAAAGCTTCAACTAGAACGGACCACAGCTTCAACACCTTCAAGACTACTCGCGTGTAGCTTCAAAGACGTTTAGCTTGTAACTCTCTAAAGATCAAACCCCAGATTCAAATGAACCTGGCTCTGATACCATATGAGATTAAGAGATCCTTAGAGTAATCAGAATAAAGAGAGTGTTTAGGAAGTGATTAAGAGAAGTTTGTGAAAGATTAGGAGACTAGATAGAGCCGTTTAGTGTCTAAGAGAAAAGCATAGTGTCTAAGAGATTAGAGAGACTCAAACTGCATAATCTTCATTAGGGTTGATGAGTTACAATATATAGAGTGAGCATACAAGGGTTTTCGAAATCAAGAGAAGACTAAAGCATGTGAGGTCAATCAGGAGAGGATAAGCTCATTTGGACTAGCCAATTAGCTTCTCACATGCGCGGAGTATCTGGCATCTTGGACCGAGATGCTCTTTGCCTTTCCAGCTGTTCCAGCCTGTCAAGGCGCGCTCTACCTTATCCCTAAACGGTCTGATGCCTCAAGGTAAGTTCCTTCCCTTTACCTTAGTTACCGTGTTACTTGGCTGATGCAAGGTAAGTCTTGGTCGATGCTGGATGGTACGGACTGTACGGCTTGTACGGCCTTGTACGGACGTCCGTACCATGCTCCCTAAACTCCCTTAAGCTTCCTCATCTCCTTTCCTCTTCAACTCCTTAGCTCTTCATATATATTCAGCTCAACTCAACGTAAGAAGCTTGATTTGATACATAAAGTAGTGAGAATCACCAGGAAGCTGAATAAATCTCATAGGAGTTAGGATGAAGAAGCTATCCCACTTTCAAATCAGGTGATCCCAGTTTTCCTGTTTGGGAATATGACAGCTTCTTTGTCATTCTAATCAAACCAGGATGAATCGCGATGTAAGAAGCTTGATTTTGATACATAAAGTAGTGGAGAATCACCAGGAAGCTGAATAAATCTCATAGGAGTTAGGATGAAGAAGCTATCCCACTTTCAAATCAGGTGATCCCAGTTTTCCTGTTTGGGAATATGACAGCTTCTTTGTCATTCTAATCAAACCAGGATGAATCGCGATGTAAGAAGCTTGATTTTGATACATAAAGTAGTGGAGAATCACCAGGAAGCTGAATAAATCTCATAGGAGTTAGGATGAAGAAGCTATCCCACTTTCAAATCAGGTGATCCCAGTTTTCCTGTTTGGGAATATGACAGCTTCTTTGTCATTCTAATCAAACCAGGATGAATCGCGATGTAAGAAGCTTGATTTTGATACATAAAGTAGTGGAGAATCACCAGGAAGCTGAATAAATCTCATAGGAGTTAGGATGAAGAAGCTATCCCACTTTCAAATCAGGTGATCCCAGTTTTCCTGTTTGGGAATATGACAGCTTCTTTGTCATTCTAATCAAACCAGGATGAATCGCGATGTAAGAAGCTTGATTTTGATACATAAAGTAGTGGAGAATCACCAGGAAGCTGAATAAATCTCATAGGAGTTAGGATGAAGAAGCTATCCCACTTTCAAATCAGGTGATCCCAGTTTTCCTGTTTGGGAATATGACAGCTTCTTTGTCATTCTAATCAAACCAGGATGAATCGCGATGTAAGAAGCTTGATTTTGATACATAAAGTAGTGGAGAATCACCAGGAAGTGAATAAATCTCATAGGAGTTAGGATGAAGAAGCTATCCCACTTTCAAATCAGGTGATCCCAGTTTTCCTGTTTGGGAATATGACAGCTTCTTTGTCATTCTAATCAAACCAGGATGAATCGCGATGTAAGAAGCTTGATTTTGATACATAAAGTAGTGGAGAATCACCAGGAAGCTGAATAAATCTCATAGGAGTTAGGATGAAGAAGCTATCCCACTTTCAAATCAGGTGATCCCAGTTTTCCTGTTTGGGAATATGACAGCTTCTTTGTCATTCTAATCAAACCAGGATGAATCGCGATGTAAGAAGCTTGATTTTGATACATAAAGTAGTGGAGAATCACCAGGAAGCTGAATAAATCTCATAGGAGTTAGGATGAAGAAGCTATCCCACTTTCAAATCAGGTGATCCCAGTTTTCCTGTTTGGGAATATGACAGCTTCTTTGTCATTCTAATCAAACCAGGATGAATCGCGATGTAAGAAGCTTGATTTTGATACATAAAGTAGTGGAGAATCACCAGGAAGTGAATAAATCTCATAGGAGTTAGGATGAAGAAGCTATCCCACTTTCAAATCAGGTGATCCCAGTTTTCCTGTTTGGGAATATGACAGCTTCTTTGTCATTCTAATCAAACCAGGATGAATCGCGATGTAAGAAGCTTGATTTTGATACATAAAGTAGTGGAGAATCACCAGGAAGCTGAATAAATCTCATAGGAGTTAGGATGAAGAAGCTATCCCACTTTCAAATCAGGTGATCCCAGTTTTCCTGTTTGGGAATATGACAGCTTCTTTGTCATTCTAATCAAACCAGGATGAATCGCGATGTAAGAAGCTTGATTTTGATACATAAAGTAGTGGAGAATCACCAGGAAGCTGAATAAATCTCATAGGAGTTAGGATGAAGAAGCTATCCCACTTTCAAATCAGGTGATCCCAGTTTTCCTGTTTGGGAATATGACAGCTTCTTTGTCATTCTAATCAAACCAGGATGAATCGCGATGTAAGAAGCTTGATTTTGATACATAAAGTAGTGGAGAATCACCAGGAAGCTGAATAAATCTCATAGGAGTTAGGATGAAGAAGCTATCCCACTTTCAAATCAGGTGATCCCAGTTTTCCTGTTTGGGAATATGACAGCTTCTTTGTCATTCTAATCAAACCAGGATGAATCGCGATGTAAGAAGCTTGATTTTGATACATAAAGTAGTGGAGAATCACCAGGAAGTCGAATAAATCTCATAGGAGTTAGGATGAAGAAGCTATCCCACTTTCAAATCAGGTGATCCCAGTTTTCCTGTTTGGGAATATGACAGCTTCTTTGTCATTCTAATCAAACCAGGATGAATCGCGATGTAAGAAGCTTGATTTTGATACATAAAGTAGTGGAGAATCACCAGGAAGCTGAATAAATCTCATAGGAGTTAGGATGAAGAAGCTATCCCACTTTCAAATCAGGTGATCCCAGTTTTCCTGTTTGGGAATATGACAGCTTCTTTGTCATTCTAATCAAACCAGGATGAATCGCGATGTAAGAAGCTTGATTTTGATACATAAAGTAGTGGAGAATCACCAGGAAGTGAATAAATCTCATAGGAGTTAGGATGAAGAAGCTATCCCACTTTCAAATCAGGTGATCCCAGTTTTCCTGTTTGGGAATATGACAGCTTCTTTGTCATTCTAATCAAACCAGGATGAATCGCGATGTAAGAAGCTTGATTTTGATACATAAAGTAGTGGAGAATCACCAGGAAGCTGAATAAATCTCATAGGAGTTAGGATGAAGAAGCTATCCCACTTTCAAATCAGGTGATCCCAGTTTTCCTGTTTGGGAATATGACAGCTTCTTTGTCATTCTAATCAAACCAGGATGAATCGCGATGTAAGAAGCTTGATTTTGATACATAAAGTAGTGGAGAATCACCAGGAAGTGAATAAATCTCATAGGAGTTAGGATGAAGAAGCTATCCCACTTTCAAATCAGGTGATCCCAGTTTTCCTGTTTGGGAATATGACAGCTTCTTTGTCATTCTAATCAAACCAGGATGAATCGCGATGTAAGAAGCTTGATTTTGATACATAAAGTAGTGGAGAATCACCAGGAAGCTGAATAAATCTCATAGGAGTTAGGATGAAGAAGCTATCCCACTTTCAAATCAGGTGATCCCAGTTTTCCTGTTTGGGAATATGACAGCTTCTTTGTCATTCTAATCAAACCAGGATGAATCGCGATGTAAGAAGCTTGATTTTGATACATAAAGTAGTGGAGAATCACCAGGAAGCTGAATAAATCTCATAGGAGTTAGGATGAAGAAGCTATCCCACTTTCAAATCAGGTGATCCCAGTTTTCCTGTTTGGGAATATGACAGCTTCTTTGTCATTCTAATCAAACCAGGATGAATCGCGATGTAAGAAGCTTGATTTTGATACATAAAGTAGTGGAGAATCACCAGGAAGCTGAATAAATCTCATAGGAGTTAGGATGAAGAAGCTATCCCACTTTCAAATCAGGTGATCCCAGTTTTCCTGTTTGGGAATATGACAGCTTCTTTGTCATTCTAATCAAACCAGGATGAATCGCGATGTAAGAAGCTTGATTTTGATACATAAAGTAGTGGAGAATCACCAGGAAGCTGAATAAATCTCATAGGAGTTAGGATGAAGAAGCTATCCCACTTTCAAATCAGGTGATCCCAGTTTTCCTGTTTGGGAATATGACAGCTTCTTTGTCATTCTAATCAAACCAGGATGAATCGCGATGTAAGAAGCTTGATTTTGATACATAAAGTAGTGGAGAATCACCAGGAAGCTGAATAAATCTCATAGGAGTTAGGATGAAGAAGCTATCCCACTTTCAAATCAGGTGATCCCAGTTTTCCTGTTTGGGAATATGACAGCTTCTTTGTCATTCTAATCAAACCAGGATGAATCGCGATGTAAGAAGCTTGATTTTGATACATAAAGTAGTGGAGAATCACCAGGAAGTGAATAAATCTCATAGGAGTTAGGATGAAGAAGCTATCCCACTTTCAAATCAGGTGATCCCAGTTTTCCTGTTTGGGAATATGACAGCTTCTTTGTCATTCTAATCAAACCAGGATGAATCGCGATGTAAGAAGCTTGATTTTGATACATAAAGTAGTGGAGAATCACCAGGAAGCTGAATAAATCTCATAGGAGTTAGGATGAAGAAGCTATCCCACTTTCAAATCAGGTGATCCCAGTTTTCCTGTTTGGGAATATGACAGCTTCTTTGTCATTCTAATCAAACCAGGATGAATCGCGATGTAAGAAGCTTGATTTTGATACATAAAGTAGTGGAGAATCACCAGGAAGCTGAATAAATCTCATAGGAGTTAGGATGAAGAAGCTATCCCACTTTCAAATCAGGTGATCCCAGTTTTCCTGTTTGGGAATATGACAGCTTCTTTGTCATTCTAATCAAACCAGGATGAATCGCGATGTAAGAAGCTTGATTTTGATACATAAAGTAGTGGAGAATCACCAGGAAGCTGAATAAATCTCATAGGAGTTAGGATGAAGAAGCTATCCCACTTTCAAATCAGGTGATCCCAGTTTTCCTGTTTGGGAATATGACAGCTTCTTTGTCATTCTAATCAAACCAGGATGAATCGCGATGTAAGAAGCTTGATTTTGATACATAAAGTAGTGGAGAATCACCAGGAAGCTGAATAAATCTCATAGGAGTTAGGATGAAGAAGCTATCCCACTTTCAAATCAGGTGATCCCAGTTTTCCTGTTTGGGAATATGACAGCTTCTTTGTCATTCTAATCAAACCAGGATGAATCGCGATGTAAGAAGCTTGATTTTGATACATAAAGTAGTGGAGAATCACCAGGAAGCTGAATAAATCTCATAGGAGTTAGGATGAAGAAGCTATCCCACTTTCAAATCAGGTGATCCCAGTTTTCCTGTTTGGGAATATGACAGCTTCTTTGTCATTCTAATCAAACCAGGATGAATCGCGATGTAAGAAGCTTGATTTTGATACATAAAGTAGTGGAGAATCACCAGGAAGCTGAATAAATCTCATAGGAGTTAGGATGAAGAAGCTATCCCACTTTCAAATCAGGTGATCCCAGTTTTCCTGTTTGGGAATATGACAGCTTCTTTGTCATTCTAATCAAACCAGGATGAATCGCGATGTAAGAAGCTTGATTTTGATACATAAAGTAGTGGAGAATCACCAGGAAGCTGAATAAATCTCATAGGAGTTAGGATGAAGAAGCTATCCCACTTTCAAATCAGGTGATCCCAGTTTTCCTGTTTGGGAATATGACAGCTTCTTTGTCATTCTAATCAAACCAGGATGAATCGCGATGTAAGAAGCTTGATTTTGATACATAAAGTAGTGGAGAATCACCAGGAAGCTGAATAAATCTCATAGGAGTTAGGATGAAGAAGCTATCCCACTTTCAAATCAGGTGATCCCAGTTTTCCTGTTTGGGAATATGACAGCTTCTTTGTCATTCTAATCAAACCAGGATGAATCGCGATGTAAGAAGCTTGATTTTGATACATAAAGTAGTGGAGAATCACCAGGAAGCTGAATAAATCTCATAGGAGTTAGGATGAAGAAGCTATCCCACTTTCAAATCAGGTGATCCCAGTTTTCCTGTTTGGGAATATGACAGCTTCTTTGTCATTCTAATCAAACCAGGATGAATCGCGATGTAAGAAGCTTGATTTTGATACATAAAGTAGTGGAGAATCACCAGGAAGCTGAATAAATCTCATAGGAGTTAGGATGAAGAAGCTATCCCACTTTCAAATCAGGTGATCCCAGTTTTCCTGTTTGGGAATATGACAGCTTCTTTGTCATTCTAATCAAACCAGGATGAATCGCGATGTAAGAAGCTTGATTTTGATACATAAAGTAGTGGAGAATCACCAGGAAGCTGAATAAATCTCATAGGAGTTAGGATGAAGAAGCTATCCCACTTTCAAATCAGGTGATCCCAGTTTTCCTGTTTGGGAATATGACAGCTTCTTTGTCATTCTAATCAAACCAGGATGAATCGCGATGTAAGAAGCTTGATTTTGATACATAAAGTAGTGGAGAATCACCAGGAAGCTGAATAAATCTCATAGGAGTTAGGATGAAGAAGCTATCCCACTTTCAAATCAGGTGATCCCAGTTTTCCTGTTTGGGAATATGACAGCTTCTTTGTCATTCTAATCAAACCAGGATGAATCGCGATGTAAGAAGCTTGATTTTGATACATAAAGTAGTGGAGAATCACCAGGAAGCTGAATAAATCTCATAGGAGTTAGGATGAAGAAGCTATCCCACTTTCAAATCAGGTGATCCCAGTTTTCCTGTTTGGGAATATGACAGCTTCTTTGTCATTCTAATCAAACCAGGATGAATCGCGATGTAAGAAGCTTGATTTTGATACATAAAGTAGTGGAGAATCACCAGGAAGCGAATAAATCTCATAGGAGTTAGGATGAAGAAGCTATCCCACTTTCAAATCAGGTGATCCCAGTTTTCCTGTTTGGGAATATGACAGCTTCTTTGTCATTCTAATCAAACCAGGATGAATCGCGATGTAAGAAGCTTGATTTTGATACATAAAGTAGTGGAGAATCACAGGAAGCTGAATAAATCTCATATGAGTTAGGATGAAGAAGCTATCCCACTTTCAAATCAGGTGATCCCAGTTTTCCTGTTTGGGAATATGACAGCTTCTTTGTCATTCTAATCAAACCAGGATGAATCGCGATGTAAGAAGCTTGATTTTGATACATAAAGTAGTGGAGAATCCCAGGAAGCTGAATAAATCTCATAGGAGTTAGGATGAAGAAGCTATCCCACTTTCAAATCAGGTGATCCCAGTTTTCCTGTTTGGGAATATGACAGCTTCTTTGTCATTCTAATCAAACCAGGATGAATCGCGATGTAAGAAGCTTGATTTTGATACATAAAGTAGTGGAGAATCACCAGGAAGCGAATAAATCTCATAGGAGTTAGGATGAAGAAGCTATCCCACTTTCAAATCAGGTGATCCCAGTTTTCCTTTGGGAATATGACAGCTTCTTTGTCATTCTAATCAAACCAGGATGAATCGCGATGTAAGAAGCTTGATTTTGATACATAAAGTAGTGGAGAATCACCAGGAAGCTGAATAAATCTCATAGGAGTTAGGATGAAGAAGCTATCCCACTTTCAAATCAGGTGATCCCAGTTTTCCTGTTTGGGAATATGACAGCTTCTTTGTCATTCTAATCAAACCAGGATGAATCGCGATGTAAGAAGCTTGATTTTGATACATAAAGTAGTGGAGAATCACCAGGAAGCTGAATAAATCTCATAGGAGTTAGGATGAAGAAGCTATCCCACTTTCAAATCAGGTGATCCCAGTTTTCCTGTTTGGGAATATGACAGCTTCTTTGTCATTCTAATCAAACCAGGATGAATCGCGATGTAAGAAGCTTGATTTTGATACATAAAATAGTGGGAAATCACCAGGAAGTCGAATAAATCTCATAGGAGTTAGGATGAAGAAGCTATCCCACTTTCAAATCAGGTGATCCCAGTTTTCCTGTTTGGGAATATGACAGCTTCTTTGTCATTCTAATCAAACCAGGATGAATCGCGATGTAAGAAGCTTGATTTTGATACATAAAGTAGTGGAGAATCACCAGGAAGCTGAATAAATCTCATAGGAGTTAGGATGAAGAAGCTATCCCACTTTCAAATCAGGTGATCCCAGTTTTCCTGTTTGGGAATATGACAGCTTCTTTGTCATTCTAATCAAACCAGGATGAATCGCGATGTAAGAAGCTTGATTTTGATACATAAAGTAGTGGAGAATCACCAGGAAGCTGAATAAATCTCATAGGAGTTAGGATGAAGAAGCTATCCCACTTTCAAATCAGGTGATCCCAGTTTTCCTGTTTGGGAATATGACAGCTTCTTTGTCATTCTAATCAAACCAGGATGAATCGCGATGTAAGAAGCTTGATTTTGATACATAAAGTAGTGGAGAATCACCAGGAAGCTGAATAAATCTCATAGGAGTTAGGATGAAGAAGCTATCCCACTTTCAAATCAGGTGATCCCAGTTTTCCTGTTTGGGAATATGACAGCTTCTTTGTCATTCTAATCAAACCAGGATGAATCGCGATGTAAGAAGCTTGATTTTGATACATAAAGTAGTGGAGAATCACCAGGAAGCTGAATAAATCTCATAGGAGTTAGGATGAAGAAGCTATCCCACTTCAAATCAGGTGATCCCAGTTTTCCTGTTTGGGATATGACAGCTTCTTTGTCATTCTAATCAAACCAGGATGAATCGCGATGTAAGAAGCTTGATTTTGATACATAAAGTAGTGGAGAATCACCAGGAAGCTGAATAAATCTCATAGGAGTTAGGATGAAGAAGCTATCCCACTTTCAAATCAGGTGATCCCAGTTTTCCTGTTTGGGAATATGACAGCTTCTTTGTCATTCTAATCAAACCAGGATGAATCGCGATGTAAGAAGCTTGATTTTGATACATAAAGTAGTGGAGAATCACCAGGAAGCTGAATAAATCTCATAGGAGTTAGGATGAAGAAGCTATCCCACTTTCAAATCAGGTGATCCCAGTTTTCCTGTTTGGGAATATGACAGCTTCTTTGTCATTCTAATCAAACCAGGATGAATCGCGATGTAAGAAGCTTGATTTTGATACATAAAGTAGTGGAGAATCACCAGGAAGCGAATAAATCTCATAGGAGTTAGGATGAAGAAGCTATCCCACTTTCAAATCAGGTGATCCCAGTTTTCCTGTTTGGGAATATGACAGCTTCTTTGTCATTCTAATCAAACCAGGATGAATCGCGATGTAAGAAGCTTGATTTTGATACATAAAGTAGTGGAGAATCACCAGGAACTGAATAAATCTCATAGGAGTTAGGATGAAGAAGCTATCCCACTTTCAAATCAGGTGATCCCAGTTTTCCTGTTTGGGAATATGACAGCTTCTTTGTCATTCTAATCAAACCAGGATGAATCGCGATGTAAGAAGCTTGATTTTGATACATAAAGTAGTGGAGAATCACCAGGAAGCTGAATAAATCTCATAGGAGTTAGGATGAAGAAGCTATCCCACTTTTCAAATCAGGTGATCCCAGTTTTCCTGTTTGGGAATATGACAGCTTCTTTGTCATTCTAATCAACCAGGATGAATCGCGATGTAAGAAGCTTGATTTTGATACATAAAGTAGTGGAGAATCACCAGGAAGCTGAATAAATCTCATAGGAGTTAGGATGAAGAAGCTATCCCACTTTCAAATCAGGTGATCCCAGTTTTCCTGTTTGGGAATATGACAGCTTCTTTGTCATTCTCAAACAACCAGGATGAATCGCGATGTAAGAAGCTTGATTTTGATACATAAAGTAGTGGAGAATCACCAGGAAGCTGAATAAATCTCATAGGAGTTAGGATGAAGAAGCTATCCCACTTTCAAATCAGGTGATCCCAGTTTTCCTGTTTGGGAATATGACAGCTTCTTTTTGTCATTCTAATCAAACCAGGATGAATCGCGATGTAAGAAGCTTGATTTTGATACATAAAGTAGTGGAGAATCACCAGGAAGCTGAATAAATCTCATAGGAGTTAGGATGAAGAAGCTATCCCACTTTCAAATCAGGTGATCCCAGTTTTCCTGTTTGGGAATATGACAGCTTCTTTGTCATTCTAATCAAACCAGGATGAATCGCGATGTAAGAAGCTTGATTTGATACATAAAGTAGTGGAGAATCACCAAAGTTGAATAAATCTCATAGGAGTTAGGATGAAGAAGCTATCCCACTTTCAAATCAGGTGATCCCAGTTTTCCTGTTTGGGAATATGACAGCTTCTTTGTCATTCTAATCAAACCAGGATGAATCGCGATGTAAGAAGCTTGATTTTGATACATAAAGTAGTGGAGAATCACCAGGAAGCTGAATAAATCTCATAGGAGTTAGGATGAAGAAGCTATCCCACTTTCAAATCAGGTGATCCCAGTTTTCCTGTTTGGGAATATGACAGCTTCTTTGTCATTCTAATCAAACCAGGATGAATCGCGATGTAAGAAGCTTGATTTTGATACATAAAGTAGTGGAATCACCAGGAAGCTGAATAAATCTCATAGGAGTTAGGATGAAGAAGCTATCCCACTTTCAAATCAGGTGATCCCAGTTTTCCTGTTTGGGAATATGACAGCTTCTTTGTCATTCTAATCAAACCAGGATGAATCGCGATGTAAGAAGCTTGATTTTGATACATAAAGTAGTGGAGAATCACCAGGAAGCGAATAAATCTCATAGAGTTAGGATGAAGAAGCTATCCCACTTTCAAATCAGGTGATCCCAGTTTTCCTGTTTGGGAATATGACAGCTTCTTTGTCATTCTAATCAAACCAGGATGAATCGCGATGTAAGAAGCTTGATTTTGATACATAAAGTAGTGGAGAATCACCAGGAAGCTGAATAAATCTCATAGGAGTTAGGATGAAGAAGCTATCCCACTTTCAAATCAGGTGATCCCAGTTTTCCTGTTTGGGAATATGACAGCTTCTTTGTCATTCTAATCAAACCAGGATGAATCGCGATGTAAGAAGCTTGATTTTGATACATAAAGTAGTGGAGAATCACCAGGAAGCTGAATAAATCTCATAGGAGTTAGGATGAAGAAGCTATCCCACTTTCAAATCAGGTGATCCCAGTTTTCCTGTTTGGGAATATGACAGCTTCTTGTCATTCTAATCAAACCAGGATGAATCGCGATGTAAGAAGCTTGATTTTGATACATAAAGTAGTGGAGAATCACCAGGAAGCTGAATAAATCTCATAGGAGTTAGGATGAAGAAGCTATCCCACTTTCAAATCAGGTGATCCCAGTTTTCCTGTTTGGGAATATGACAGCTTCTTTGTCATTCTAATCAAACCAGGATGAATCGCGATGTAAGAAGCTTGATTTTGATACATAAAGTAGTGGAGAATCACCAGGAAGCTGAAAAATCTCATAGGAGTTAGGATGAAAAGCTATCCCACTTTCAAATCAGGTGATCCCTTTTTTTTTGTTTTGAATATATGCAGCCATTCTTCATCAATCAAACCAAACAGGATGAATGTAAGAAGCTTGATTTTGATACATAAAGTAGTGGAGAATCACCAGGAAGCTGAATAAATCTCATAGGAGTTAGGATGAAGAAGCTATCCCACTTTCAAATCAGGTGATCCCAGTTTTCCTGTTTGGGAATATGACAGCTTCTTTGTCATTCTAATCAAACCAGGATGAATCGCGATGTAAGAAGCTTGATTTTGATACATAAAGTGGAGAATCACCAGGAAGCTGAATAAATCTCATAGGAGTTAGGATGAAGAAGCTATCCCACTTTCAAATCAGGTGATCCCAGTTTTCCTGTTTGGGAATATGACAGCTTCTTTGTCATTCTAATCAAACCAGGATGAATCGCGATGTAAGAAGCTTGATTTTGATACATAAAGTAGTGGAGAATCACCAGGAAGCGAATAAATCTCATAGGAGTTAGGATGAAGAAGCTATCCCACTTTCAAATCAGGTGATCCCAGTTTTCCTGTTTGGGAATATGACAGCTTCTTTGTCATTCTAATCAAACCAGGATGAATCGCGATGTAAGAAGCTTGATTTTGATACATAAAGTAGTGGAGATCACCAGGAAGCTGAATAAATCTCATAGGAGTTAGGATGAAGAAGCTATCCCACTTTCAAATCAGGTGATCCCAGTTTTCCTGTTTGGGAATATGACAGCTTCTTTGTCATTCTAATCAAACCAGGATGAATCGCGATGTAAGAAGCTTGATTTTGATACATAAAGTTGGAGAATCACCAGAAGCTGAATAAATCTCATAGGAGTTAGGATGAAGAAGCTATCCCACTTCAAATCAGGTGATCCCATTTTTCCTGTTTGGGAATATGACAGCTTCTTTGTCATTCTAATCAAACCAGGATGAATCGCGATGTAAGAAGCTTGTTTTGATACATAAAGTAGTGGAGAATCACCAGGAAGCTGAATAAATCTCATAGGAGTTAGGATGAAGAAGCTATCCCACTTTCAAATCAGGTGATCCCAGTTTTCCTGTTTTGGGAATATGACAGCTTCTTTGTCATTCTAATCAAACCAGGATGAATCGCGATGTAAGAAGCTTGATTTTGATACATAAAGTAGTGGAGAATCACCAGGAAGCTGAATAAATCTCATAGGAGTTAGGATGAAGAAGCTATCCCACTTTCAAATCAGTGATCCCAGTTTTCCTGTTTGGGAATATGACAGCTTCTTTGTCATTCTAATCAAACCAGGATGAATCGCGATGTAAGAAGCTTGATTTTGAAACATAAAGTAGTGGAGAATCACCAGAAGCTGAATAAATCTCATAGGAGTTAGGATGAAGAAGCTATCCCACTTTCAAATCAGGTGATCCCAGTTTTCCTGTTTGGGATATGACAGCTTCTGTCATTCTAATCAAACCAGGATGAATCGCGATGTAAGAAGCTTGATTTTGATACATAAAGTAGTGGAGAATCACCAGGAAGTCTGAATAACTCATAGGAGTTGGATGAAGAAGCTATCCCACTTTCAATCAGGTGATCCCAGTTTTCCTGTTTGGGAATATGACAGCTTCTTTGTCATTCTATCAAACCAGGATGATCGCGATGTAAGAAGCTTGATTTTGATACATAAAGA
>NW_026015277.1:0-18500 GCF_020379485.1 Brassica napus | reverse complement strand
CAGTGATTTCCAGTTTCCCAGTTTGGAATAGGAAAGCTTCTTCGTCGTTCCATCAAACCAGATGAACTACTTTGTGAGAACTTGATTTGGATACATAAAGTGGTGGAGAATCACCAGGAATTGAATAAATCTCATAGGATTTGGGATGAAGAATTATCCCCCTTTCAAATCAGGTGATTCCAGTTCCCCAGTTTGGGAATAGCACAGCTTCTTCGTCTTCGTTCCAAACAAAACAGATGAATCACTTTGTAAAGCTTGGTTTGGATACCTAAAGTGGTGGAGAATCACCAGGAAGTTGAATAAATCTCATAGAGTAGGGAGAGTGTTATCCCACTTTCAATCAGTGATTCCAGTTTCCCAGTTTGGGAATATCACAGCTTCTTTCGTCTTTCCAGTCAAACCAGGATGAATCACTTTGTTGAGAAGTTGATTTGGATACATAAAGTGGTGGAGAATCACCAGGAGTTGAATAAATCTCATAGGAGTTGGGATGAAGAAGTTATCCCAATTTCAAATCAGTGATTCCAGTTCCCAGTTTGGGATAATGCAGCTTCTTCGTCGTTCCAATCAAACCAGGATGAATCACTTTGTGAGAAGCTTGATTTGGATACATAAGTGGGGAGAAGACCAAGTTGAATAAATCTCATAGGAGTTGGGATGAAGAAGTTATCCCACTTTCAAATCAGGTGATTCCAGTTTCCCAGTTTGGAATAGCACAGCTTCTTCTTGTCGTTCCAATCAAACCAGGATGATCACTTTGTTGAGAAGCTTTGTTTGGATACATAAAGTTGTGGAGAATAACCAGGAATTTGATAAATCTCATAGGAGTTGGATGAGAAGTATATCCCATCTTTCACAAATCAGGTGATTCCAGTTTCCCAGTTTGGGAATAGCACGCTTCATCGTCGTTCCAATCAAACCAGGATGAATCACTTTGTGAAAGTTTGATTTGGATACATAAAGTGGTGGGAATCACCAGGAAGTTGAATAAATCTCATAGGATTGGGATGAAGAAGTTATCCCTACTTTCAATAAGTGATTCCAGTTTCCCAGTTTGGGAATAGCACAGCTTTCTTCGTCGTTCCAATCAAACCAGGATGAATCTCTTTGTAAGAAGCTTGATTTGGATACATAAAGTGGTGGAGAATCACCAGGAAGTTGAATAAATCTCATAGGATGGGGGAAAGAAGTTATCCCACTTTCAAAAGGTGATTCCATTTTCCAGTTTGGGATAGCACAGCTTCTTCGTCGTTCCAATCAAACCAGGATGAATCACTTTGAGAAGCTTGATTTGGATACATAAAGTGGTGGAGAATCACCAGAAGATGAATAAATCTCATAGGAGTTGGCATGAAAGTTATCCCACTTTCAAATCAGGTGATTCCAGTTTCCCAGTTTGGAATAGACAGCTTCTTCGTCGTTCCAATCAAACCAGGATGAATCTCTTTGTGAGAGGTTGATTTGGATACATAAGTGGTGGAGAATCACCAGGAAGTTGAATAATCTCATAGGATTGGGATGAAGAAGTTATCCCACTTTCAAATCAGGTGATTCCAGTTTCCCTTTGGGAATAGCACAGCTTCTTCGTCGTTCCAATCAAACCAGGATGAATCACTTTGTGAGAAGCTTGATTTGGATACATAAAGTGGTGGAGAATCACCAGGAAGTTGAATAAATCTCATAGGAGTTGGGATGAAGAAGTTATCCCACTTTCAAATCAGGTGATTCCAGTTTCCCAGTTTGGGAATAGCACAGCTTCTTCGTCGTTCCAATCAAACCAGGATGAATCACTTTGTAAGAAGCTTGATTTGGATACATAAAGTGGTGGAGAATCACCAGGAAGTTGAATAAATCTCATAGGAGTTGGGATGAAAGTTATCCCACTTTCAAATCAGGTGATTCCAGTTTCCCAGTTTGGGAATAGCACAGCTTCTTCGTCGTTCCAATCAAACCAGGATGAATCACTTTGTGAGAAGCTTGATTTGGATACATAAAGTGGTGGAGAATCACCAGGAGTTGAATAAATCTCATAGAGTTGGCATGAAGAAGTTATCCACTTTCAAATCAGGTGATTCCAGTTTCCCAGTTTGGGAATAGCACAGCTTCTTCGTCGTTCCAATCAAACCAGGATGAATCACTTTGTGAGAAGCTTGATTTGGATACATAAAGTGGTGGAGAATCACCAGGAAGTTGAATAAATCTCATAGGAGTTGGGATGAAGAGTTATCCCACTTTCAAATCAGGTGATTCCATTTCCCAGTTTGGAATAGCACAGCTTCTTCGTCGTTCCAATCAAACCAGGATGAATCACTTTGTGAGAAGCTTGATTTGGATACATAAAGTGGTGGAGAATCACCAGGAAGTTGAATAAATCTCATAGGAGTTGGGATGAAGAAGTTATCCCACTTTCAAATCAGGTGATTCCAGTTTCCCAGTTTGGGAATAGCACAGCTTCTTCGTCGTTCCAATCAACCAGGATGAATCACTTTGTGAGAAGCTTGATTTGGATACATAAAGTGGTGGAGAATCACCAGGAAGTTGAATAAATCTCATAGGAGTTGGGATGAAGAAGTTATCCCACTTTCAAATCAGGTGATTCCAGTTTCCCAGTTTGGGAATAGCACAGCTTCTTCGTCGTTCCAATCAAACCAGGATGAATCACTTTGCGAGAAGCTTGAATTGGATACATAAAGTGGTGGAGAATCACCAGGAAGTTGAATAAATCTCATAGGAGTTGGGATGAAGAAGTTATCCCACTTTCAAATCAGGTGATTCCAGTTTCCCCAGTTTGGGAATAGCACAGCTTCTTCGTCGTTCCAATCAAACCAGGATGAATCACTTTGTGAAAAGCTTGATTTGGATACATAAAGTGGTGGAGAATCACCAGGAAGTTGAATAAATCTCATAGGAGTTGGGATGAAGAAGTTATCCCACTTTCAAATCAGGTGATTCCAGTTTCCCAGTTTGGGAATAGCACAGCTTCTTCGTCGTTCCAATCAAACCAGGATGAATCACTTTGTGAGAAGCTTGATTTGGATACATAAAGTGGTGGAGAATCACCAGGAAGTTGAATAAATCTCATAGGAGTTGGGATGAAGAAGTTATCCCACTTTCAAATCAGGTGATTCCAGTTTCCCAGTTGGGAATAGCACAGCTTCTTCGTCGTTCCAATCAAACCAGGATGAATCTCTTTGTAAGAAGCTTGATTTGGATACATAAAGTGGTGGAGAATCACCAGGAAGTTGAATAAATCTCATAGGAGTTGGGGAAAAGAAGTTATCCCACTTTCAAATCAGGTGATTCCAGTTTCCAGTTTGGGAATAGCACAGCTTCTTCGTCGTTCCAATCAAACCAGGATGAATCACTTTGTGAGAAGCTTGATTTGGATACATAAGTGGTGGAGAATCACCAGAGTTGAATAAATCTCATAGGAGTTGGCGAAGAGAAGTTATCCCACTTTCAAATCAGGTGATTCCAGTTTCCCAGTTTGGGAATAGCACAGCTTCTTCGTCGTTCCAATCAAACCAGGATGAATCACTTTGTGAGAAGCTTGATTTGGATACATAAAGTGGTGGAGAATCACCAGGAAGTTGAATAAATCTCATAGGAGTTGGGATGAAGAAGTTATCCCACTTTCAAATCAGGTGATTCCAGTTTCCCAGTTTGGGAATAGCACAGCTTCTTCGTCGTTCCAATCAAACCAGGATGAATCACTTTGTGAGAAGCTTGATTTGGATACATAAAGTGGTGGAGAATCACCAGGAAGTTGAATAAATCTCATAGGAGTTGGGATGAAGAAGTTATCCCACTTTCAAATCAGGTGATTCCAGTTTCCCAGTTTGGGAATAGCACAGCTTCTTCGTCGTTCCAATCAAACCAGGATGAATCACTTTGTGAGAAGCTTGATTTGGATACATAAAGTGGTGGAGAATCACCAGGAAGTTGAATAAATCTCATAGGAGTTGGGATGAAGAAGTTATCCCACTTTCAAATCAGGTGATTCCAGTTTCCCAGTTTGGGAATAGCACAGCTTCTTCGTCGTTCCAATCAACCAGGATGAATCACTTTGTGAGAAGCTTGATTTGGATACATAAAGTGGTGGAGAATCACCAGGAAGTTGAATAAATCTCATAGGAGTTGGCGAAAAGTTATCCCACTTTCAAATCAGGTGATTCCAGTTTCCCAGTTGGGAATAGCCAGCTTCTTCGTCGTTCCAATCAAACCAGGATGAATCACTTTGTGAGAAGCTTGATTTGGATACATAAAGTGGTGGAGAATCACCAGGAAGTTGAATAAATCTCATAGGAGTTGGGATGAAGAAGTTATCCCACTTTCAAATCAGGTGATTCCAGTTTCCCAGTTTGGGAATAGCAGCTTCTTCGTCGTTCCAATCAAACCAGGATGAATCACTTTGTGAGAAGCTTGATTTGGATACATAAAGTGGTGGAGAATCACCAGGAAGTTGAATAAATCTCATAGAGTTGGATGAAGAAGTTATCCCACTTTCAAATCAGGTGATTCCAGTTTCCCAGTTTGGGATAACACAGCTTCTTCGTCGTTCCAATCAAACCAGGATGAATCACTTTGTGAGAAGCTTGATTTGGATACATAAAGTGGTGGAGAATCACCAGGAAGTTGAATAAATCTCATAGGAGTTGGATGAAGAAGTTATCCCACTTTCAATCAGGTGATTCCAGTTTCCCAGTTTGGGAATAGCACAGCTTCTTCGTCGTCGTTCCAATCAAACCAGGATGAATCACTTTGTGAGAAGCTTGATTTGGATACATAAAGTGGTGGAGAATCACCAGGAAGTTGAATAAATCTCATAGGAGTTGGGATGAAGAAGTTATCCCACTTTCAAATCAGGTGATTCCAGTTTCCCAGTTTGGGAATAGCACAGCTTCTTCGTCGTTCCAATCAAACCAGGATGAATCACTTTGTGAGAAGCTTGATTTGGATACATAAAGTGGTGGAGAATCACCAGGAGTTGAATAAATCTCATAGGAGTTGGATGAAGAAGTTATCCCACTTTCAAATCAGGTGATTCCAGTTTCCCAGTTTGGGAATAGCACAGCTTCTTCGTCGTTCCAATCAACCAGGATGAATCACTTTGTGAGAAGCTTGATTTGGATACATAAAGTGGTGGAGAATCACCAGGAAGTTGAATAAATCTCATAGGAGTTGGGATGAAGAAGTTATCCCACTTTCAAATCAGGTGATTCCAGTTTCCCAGTTTGGGAATAGCACAGCTTCTTCGTCGTTCCAATCAACCAGGATGAATCACTTTGTAGAAGCTTGATTTGGATACATAAAGTGGTGGAGAATCACCAGGAAGTTGAATAAATCTCATAGGAGTTGGGGAAAAGAAGTTATCCCACTTTCAAAAAGGTGATTCCAGTTTCCCAGTTTGGAATAGCACAGCTTCTTCGTCGTTCCAATCAAACCAGGATGAATCACTTTGAAAGCTTGATTTGGATACATAAAGTGGTGGAGAATCACCAGGAAGTTGAATAAATCTCATAGGAGTTGGCGATGAGAAGTTATCCCACTTTCAAATCAGGTGATTCCAGTTTCCCAGTTTGGGAATAGCACAGCTTCTTCGTCGTTCCAATCAACCAGGATGAATCACTTGTGAGAAGCTTGATTTGGATACATAAAGTGGTGGAGAATCACCAGGAAGTTGAATAAATCTCATAGGAGTTGGGATGAAGAAGTTATCCCACTTTCAAATCAGGTGATTCCAGTTTCCCAGTTTGGGAATAGCACAGCTTCTTCGTCGTTCCAATCAAACCAGGATGAATCACTTTGTGAGAAGCTTGATTTGGATACATAAAGTGGTGGAGAATCACCAGGAAGTTGAATAAATCTCATAGGAGTTGGGATGAAGAAGTTATCCCACTTTCAAATCAGGTGATTCCAGTTCCCAGTTTGGGAATAGCACAGCTTCTTCGTCGTTCAAATCAAACCAGGATGAATCACTTTGTGAGAAGCTTGATTTGGATACATAAAGTGGTGGAGAATCACCAGGAAGTTGAATAAATCTCATAGGAGTTGGCGAAAAGAAGTTATCCCCTCTTTCAAATCAGGTGATTCCAGTTTTCCAGTTTGGGAATAGACAGCTTCTTCTTGTCGTTCCAATCAAACCAGGATGAATCACTTTGTAGAAGCTTGATTTGGATACATAAAGTGGTGGAGAATCACCAGGAAGTTGAATAAATCTCATAGGAGTTGGGATGAAGAAGTTATCCCACTTTCAAATCAGGTGATTCCAGTTTCCCAGTTTGGGAATAGCACAGCTTCTTTCGTCGTTCCAATCAAACCAGGATGAATCACTTTGTGAGAAGCTTGATTTGGATACATAAAGTGGTGGAGAATCACCAGGAAGTTGAATAAATCTCATAGGAGTTGGGATGAAGAAGTTATCCCACTTTCAAATCAGGTGATTCCAGTTTCCCAGTTTGGGAATAGCACAGCTTCTTCTCGTCGTTCCAATCAAACCAGGATGAATCACTTTGTGAGAAGCTTGATTTGGATACATAAAGTGGTGGAGAATCACCAGGAAGTTGAATAAATCTCATAGGAGTTGGGATGAAGAAGTTATCCCACTTTCAAATCAGGTGATTCCAGTTTCCCAGTTTGGGAATAGCACAGCTTCTTCGTCGTTCCAATCAAACCAGGATGAATCACTTTGTGAGAAGCTTGATTTGGATACATAAAGTGGTGGAGAATCACCAGGAAGTTGAATAAATCTCATAGGAGTTGGATGAAGAAGTTATCCCACTTTCAAATCAGGTGATTCCAGTTCCGTTTCCCAGTTTGGGAATAGCACAGCTTCTTCGTCGTTCCAATCAAACCAGGATGAATCACTTTGTAGAAGCTTGATTTGGATACATAAGTGGTGGAGAATCACCAGGAAGTTGAATAAATCTCATAGGAGTTGGGATGAAGAAGTTATCCCACTTTCAAATCAGGTGATTCCAGTTTCCCAGTTTGGGAATAGCACAGCTTCTTCGTCGTTCCAATCAAACCAGGATGAATCTCTTTGTAAGAAGCTTGATTTGGATACATAAAGTGGTGGAGAATCACCAGGAAGTTGAATAAATCTCATAGGAGTTGGGATGAAGAAGTTATCCCACTTTCAAATCAGGTGATTCCAGTTTCCCAGTTTGGGAATAGCACAGCTTCTTCGTCGTTCCAATCAAACCAGGATGAATCTTTGTAAGAAGCTTGATTTGGATACATAAAGTGGTGGAGAATCACCAGGAAGTTGAATAAATCTCATAGGAGTTGGCGAAAGAAGTTATCCCACTTTCAAATCAGGTGATTCCAGTTTCCCAGTTTGGGAATAGCACAGCTTCTTCGTCGTTCCAATCAACCAGGATGAATCACTTTGTGAGAAGCTTGATTTGGATACATAAAGTGGTGGAGAATCACCAGGAAGTTGAATAAATCTCATAGGAGTTGGCGAAAGAAGTTATCCCACTTTCAAATCAGGTGATTCCAGTTTCCCAGTTTGGGAATAGCACAGCTTCTTCGTCGTTCCAATCAAACCAGGATGAATCACTTTGTGAGAAGCTTGATTTGGATACATAAGTGGTGGAGAATCACCAGGAAGTTGAATAAATCTCATAGGAGTTGGGAAAAGAAGTTATCCCACTTTCAAATCAGGTGATTCCAGTTTCCCAGTTTGGGATAGACACAGCTTCTTCGTCGTTCCAATCAAACCAGGATGAATCACTTTGTGAGAAGCTTGATTTAGATACATAAAGTGGTGGAGAATCACCAGGAAGTTGAATAAATCTCATAGGAGTTGGGATGAAGAAGTTATCCCACTTTCAAATCAGGTGATTCCAGTTTCCCAGTTTGGGAATAGCACAGCTTCTTCGTCGTTCCAATCAAACCAGGATGAATCACTTTGTAGAAGCTTGATTTGGATACATAAAGTGGTGGAGAATCACCAGGAAGTTGAATAAATCTCATAGGAGTTGGGATGAAGAAGTTATCCCACTTTCAAATCAGGTGATTCCAGTTTCCCAGTTGGGAATAGCACAGCTTCTTCGTCGTCGTTCCAATCAACCAGGATGAATCACTTTGTAAGAAGCTTGATTTGGATACATAAAGTGGTGGAGAATCACCAGGAAGTTGAATAAATCTCATAGGAGTTGGGATGAAGAAGTTATCCCACTTTCAAATCAGGTGATTCCAGTTTCCCAGTTTGGGAATAGCACAGCTTCTTCGTCGTTCCAATCAAACCAGGATGAATCACTTGTGAGAAGCTTGATTTGGATACATAAAGTGGTGGAGAATCACCAGGAAGTTGAATAAATCTCATAGGAGTTGGGATGAAGAAGTTATCCCACTTTCAAATCAGGTGATTCCAGTTTCCCAGTTTGGGAATAGCACAGCTTCTTCGTCGTTCCAATCAAACCAGGATGAATCACTTTGTAAGAAGCTTGATTTGGATACATAAAGTGGTGGAGAATCACCAGGAAGTTGAATAAATCTCATAGGAGTTGGGATGAAGAAGTTATCCCACTTTCAAATCAGGTGATTCCAGTTTCCCAGTTTGGGAATAGCACAGCTTCTTCGTCGTTCCAATCAAACCAGGATGAATCACTTTGTAAGAAGCTTTTTGGATACATAAAGTGGTGGAGAATCACCAGGGTTGAATAAATCTCATAGGAGTTGGGATGAAGAAGTTATCCCACTTTCAAATCAGGTGATTCCAGTTTCCCAGTTTGGGAATAGCATATACACTTTTGTGTATTAGAGCATGATTCAACTAATCAGAGATAATCAGATGAAAAATTAAAGAGATAAGAGACTTTAGTGAAGAATAAAGAGAGAGAATCAACTCCTTAATTAATTACTGAGATGGGTTTCCATGTTTTTAATGGAGATACAAGGTTTCGAAATTAAAGACTCAAGCAGTTAGTCAAAGCTAGCTGTCCCAACTGGTTTGAAATCCTGGCTTGAGAGGCTTCAATTCTTGGAGAGGCATAAAGTTATCCCCTTTCCAGGATGATTCACTTTATCCTCTTGCCTTATCTCACTGCTGTACGAGTTCTCCTTTCCAGATCATAGATGCAGGTACTTCTCAATAGTACCTCATTATTTCATCTCAAGTTAAGGGGTAATTCCAAAGTTACTGTGGTAACTTTGGAGTTTAAATGTCTCATCCTCCCTTCTCTTCTCTAACTAACCCTGAACCTCCAAGACTCATCTTCTTTTACCTCATCTCAACACTCCCCCTCAATCTTGACCATGTGGAACAGTCAAGCTTGGAAACCATGAAAGACCTCCCTCATTAAAATCACACGGAAAACCCAATGGGATAAACCTTGATGAGGAAAAAGAGTGGAGACTCCATGGTTAGGGGCTCAGCTCATAGGAGTAAGATCAATGAGTCCAAGCCTTGATAGTATGGACTCCATTGTCTTTACTCTCGCTGCCTTAGTAAACACATCTGCAAGCTGATCTTTGTTGAGATGAGGAGATGAAGAGTTGATACATGGATAGAGGAAGGGATTTGGAGCAGACAGTAACTTTGGAGATTTACCACAGTAACTTTATTGTTACTGTGGTAACTGAGTTAAAAGACTTGGGAAGTTACCTTGCATCCATTTGGAGAGTGAAACACGCCAGGAGGAGTCTGGATAAGCAAGGAGGAGTTTGGATAAGGTCTGGTCAAGGCTAGAGAGCTTTAGACAGGCTGGCACCAGCTGGAAAGCTAAAGCAAGATACCCAAGCATGTGAGGAACCTTATTGGCCAGTTTGAATCAAGCATCTTTGACTACACATGCCTCTTATCCTAGCTAGACTGAACCTGGACGAAATTATGTATCCCTAATCTATATGTGTTGTAAACTCTCTCATTAATCAATCTAATGGAGTTTTGAGTCTCTCTCTCTATTCTCTCACTAAAATCTCTTAATCTCTTTAATCTTTTCATCTGATTATCCCTGATTAGTTGAATCATGCTCTAATACACAAAAGTGTATATGGTATCAGAGCCAGGTTGCGCAAAGTGGGAGAGTGTGATTCCTTTTTCTTAAAAATCTTGAGTGTTCTTGAGTGTTCTTGGTGTTCTTAACTTCTGGGTTTCATTATCTTGGTGGCGTGAGAGGTTCTGGTGAATCCAAATCATCTCAACATGGAAATGGAGCACAGACCTGAGTCAACTGTGAAGACTGAAGAGGAGAGGCATGGCGAGTGGTCAAGGTGGGCCAAAAGAGCTTTGGAAAGCTGTGGGTTATGGAGTAGTCATGGAAAGGGGAAACCTTTCATGGAAATGGCTACTGAAGAAGGTCAGACAAGAGGTCTGAAGCTGGGAAATGAAGTTGTTCAAGGAAACACTACAAAGAGTGAGATTGAAGCAACTTTAGGCAAGTCCAAGCTTGTAAGAGTCGTTGAGGACAGAGGGGTGATCCGCGGCTTGAGACAAGGAAAGGATGAGTGTTATCAGCTTGTGGGAAGGCTGAGAGAAGTATGGTCAGAGCTAGATGTGGTGAAGCACACACATCAAATCCGAGATGTTGTCAAGAAAGGAGGAAGCAAGATGTGATCTTCAGCTTCCTTATGGAAGAGGTATGTGAGCTTGTTAAATATACTTGTGATGTGTGGGAAATGAACAGGAAGCCAGAAAGATGGAAGGGAGGTACAAGCTGTAAGAAGGGAAGGTTGAGAAAACTTTCTAAGGAGTGGTTAATGAAGAGAAGGGCATGGAGAAAGGATAGCGAGTCTGAGCACTTAAGTGACAGGATGAGTGTGATCTTGAAGAGAATCAAGGATGTACTTCAGCAGATGGTTATAGGAGAGTGTTCATACTCAGCTTACATGGGAGAAACAGTAGGAGACAGTGCGGATATGAGAGGAATGGATACCAAGAGGGCAGATGAGTGTGTGACAAAGAAGGAATGGGATGAGTTGGTTAAGCATGTGTATGCTTTGGCTACGACCCGGAGTCTGGGTGCTCCTGCCAAAGCATCCACATCTAAACCCATCATCATTGACTCTGGAGCAACACACCACATGATCAGTGACAAGAGACTAATCAGTGAGGTTAAAGCAGCAACAGGGAGTGTCATGATAGCCAATGGTACCAGGATCCCAATAGAAGGAGTGGGAAACCTCAAGCTGTTTGAGAAGAACTCCACTGCCTTCTACCTACCTCAGTTTACATCCAATCTAATCTCAGTTAAGAAGGCTACAGTTGATCTGGATTGTCAAGTGGTTTTCAGACCAAATGAAGTTGAGTTCCAGGATTTGAAGACTGGAAGGGTTATTGGCAGAGGAGACAGCAAGCATCAGCTCTATCATCTCCAAACAACTGAGGCGCCTAGTCCTGTGGAGTCTGTGTGTTTAAGCAGCACAACGGATAGGTGTGATAATCTCACATGGCATGCAAGGCTGGGACATCCTCATGCCAAGGCAATTGAACTGATTCTACCAAGTATGGCGTTCAATCACTTGGAGTGTGAAGCTTGTATACTTGGAAAGCACTGTAGGACTGTCTTCCCAACATCAGAAACCAGATATGAGAATTGCTTTGATCTGGTGCATTCAGACGTGTGGACAGCTCCCTGTATGTCTAGAGACAGCCATAAGTACTTTGTGACTTTCATTGATGAGAAGTCAAAGTACACATGGATCACCATGATTCCCTCCAAAGACAGAGTCCTAGAAGCCTTCATGAACTTCCAAGCATATGTTACTAATCAGTACAATGCCACTGTGAAGATTCTGAGGTCTGATAATGGAGGAGAATACACTAGCAATGCTTTCAAGAGTCATCTTGCAAAGCATGGGATTGTGCAACAAACTAGCTGTCCTTACACACCACAACAAAATGGGGTGGCTGAGAGGAAGAACAGACATTTGATGGAGGTTGCGAGATCAATAATGTTCCACATGAATGTCCCTAAGAGGTTTTGGAGTGATGCTGTTCAGACTGCTTGCTATCTCATCAATAGAGTGCCAACCCGTGTCTTGAAGAAACTGTCTCCCTTTGAAGTATTGAACAAGACCAAGCCACACATTGATCATTTGAGAGTCTTTGGGTGCTTATGTTATGTGATGATTCCCGGAGAAAGAAGGAACAAGCTAGAAGCAAAGAGTACTAAAGCTATGTTCATTGGGTACTCAATCACTCAGAAAGGCTACAAATGTTATGATCCAATAACTAGGAGGGTTATGGTATCTAGAGAAGTGAAGTTTGTTGAGTCTAAAGGGTATTATGAGGAGAAGAAATGGGAAGACCTAGAGGATCTGTCCCGAGCTCCATCAGAGAAGGCAACAACATTGAGAGTGTTGTTGGAGAGGCTAGGGATAGGATTATCCCAAGATCAGGAACCAGGAAGAACAGGACCTTCTAATCAAGCTGGAGAAGCTGGAGGAACAACCCCTCTTGATCATGAGAGGGGGAATGGATCTGAATCAGGGGAGCAGGAGCATAACCAAGAGGATTCAGGTCAGCATGATCAGGAGGAGACACAGGAAGTAGAGAGTGAAGCTCAGTCAGGTGGAAATGAGCAGGGAGAACCTACTGGTTTAAGAGAGGAAGCACAAGAGAATGTTCAGGCTGAAGAACAGGTTGAGACCTTGCGGAGGAGCACAAGGATAAGGAGGGATCCTTCCAACTGGGTAAACACGAGAGTGTACTACAATGCCCAGGCTGTGGAGCATCCCTCTCAAGCCGTGTGTTCCTTTGCTGAGTTTCCAGAAGAGCACATGGTGTTTATGTGTAACTTGGATGAGAATGAGATACCAAGATCTTATGAAGAAGCTATGAAGCACAAGGTTTGGAGAGATTCAGTAGGAGATGAAAGGGATGCAATGATCAGGAATGATACTTGGTATGAGAGTGAGTTACCTAAAGGGAAGAAGGCAGTTTCAAGCAGATGGATCTTCACCATCAAGTACCTTGCAAATGGGGAGATAGATAGGCGCAAGACTAGGCTGGTTGCAAGAGGATTTACACAGACTTATGGGGAAGATTACATTGATACTTTTGCACCAGTGGCCAAGCTTCACACAATTCGAATTGTGTTATCTATTGCAACAAACTTGGAGTGGGATTTGTGGCAAATGGATGTGAAGAATGCTTTCTTGCAAGGTGAACTTGAAGATGAAGTATACATGCATCCACCTCCTGGTCTTGAGCATCTAGTAAAGCCAGGGAATGTTTTGAGATTGAAGAAAGCAATATATGGGTTGAAACAGTCACCTAGAGCTTGGTACAGGAAGCTGAGTACAACACTCAATGGGAGAGGCTTTAGGAAGTCTGAACTAGATCACACTCTCTTCACCTTGACAGGACCTTCAGGGAGCATTGTGATTCTAGTGTATGTGGATGATTTGATTATCACAGGAAGTGATAAGGCAGGGATTCAGGCTACTAAGGAGTTTCTCAAATCTGTGTTTGACATCAAGGATTTGGGAGAGATGAAGTATTTTCTGGGCATTGAGATATGCAGATCAAAGGAGGGTTTGTTTATGTCTCAAAGGAAGTATACTATGGATATGTTGAAGGAGACTGATGTGCTTGGAGGAAAGATAGCTAAGACACCCCTTGAGGAGGGATATAAAGTTCTGCGTGAGGGGGAGGTTGAAGAGAAGCAGCTGTTTGAAGATCCTAAGCTATACAGGAAGATGGTTGGCAAGCTGATCTACTTGACCATCACCAGACCAGATATATGTTTTGCTGTGAATCAAGTGAGTCAGCATATGCAGGCGCCAAAGGTCCATCACTGGAAGATGGTTGATAGGATACTGAGGTATCTGAGTGGGACGCTGGACAAGGAGTTTGGATGGGTTGTAATGGCAGTACAGAAGTGGTTGGGTATTGTGATGCTGATTGGGCAGGAGATAGAGTGGACAGGAGATCAACTACTGGGTATTGTACATTCATTGGAGGGAACTTGGTTACTTGGAAGAGTAAGAAGCAGAAGGTTATCTCTTGTTCAAGTGCTGAAGCTGAGTATAGAGCCATGTTGAAGCTGACAAACGAGTTGGTGTGGATCAAGGGGATCTTGAAGCACCTAGAGATTGAGCAGAGTACTCCTATGACTATGCATTGTGACAATCAAGCAGCTATCCACATTGCCTCCAACTCAGTGTTTCATGAGAGAACAAAGCACATAGAGGTGGATTGCCATAAGGTGAGGCAGATGATTATCTTAGGAGTGATTCTGCCATGTTATACAAGAAGTGAAGATCAGCTTGCAGATGTGTTTACTAAGGCAGCGAGATTGAAGACAATGGAGTCCATACTATCCAGGCTTGGACTCATTGATCTTACTCCCAGGAGCTGAGCCCCTTAACCATGGAGTCTCCACTCTTTTTCCCTCATCAAAGTTTTATCCCAATGGGTTTTCTTTGGTGAGGTTTTTAATGAGGGAGGTCTTCATGGTTTCCAAGCTTGACTTGTTCCACATGGTCAAGCTTGAGGGGGAGTGTTGAGATGAGGAGATGAAGAGTTGATACATGGATAGAGGAAGGGATTTGGAGCAGGCAGTAACTTTGGAGATTTACCACAGTAACTTTATTGTTACTGTGGTAACTGAGTTAAAAGACTTGGGAAGTTACCTTGCATCCATTTGGAGAGTGAAACACGCCAGGAGGAGTCTGGATAAGCAAGGAGGAGTTTGGATAAGGTCTGGTCAAGGCTAGAGAGCTTTAGACAGGCTGGCACCAGCTGGAAAGCTAAAGCAAGATACCCAAGCATGTGAGGAACCTTATTGGCCAGTTTGAATCAAGCATCTTTGACTACACATGCCTCTTATCCTAGCTAGACTGAACCTGGACGAAATTATGTATCCCTAATCTATATGTGTTGTAAACTCTCTCATTAATCAATCTAATGGGGTTTTGAGTCTCTCTCTCTATTCTCTCACTAAAATCTCTTAATCTCTTTAATCTTTTCATCTGATTATCCCTGATTAGTTGAATCATGCTCTAATACATAAAAGTGTATAATCTTCACTTCTTGTATAACATGGCAATATCACTCCAAGTATAATCATCTGCCTCACCTTGTGGCAATCAACTTCTATATGCTTCGTCCTCCAGAAACTGAGTATACTGGGATACTGCTTGATTGTACAATGCATTGTCATAGGAGTACTTGTCTCAATTCCAAATGCGCAAGATCCCCTTGATCCACACTATAACTCGTTTGTACTTCAACATGGCTCTATACCAGCTTCACACTTGAACATGAGAATAACCTTCTTGTTCTTACTCTTCATGACCAAGTTCCCCTTCAATGAATGTACATACCCAGTAGTTGATCTCCTGTCCACTCTATCCTGCCCAATGCCCATCACAAACAATATCCAACCACTTCTGTACTGCCATTACAACCCATCCAAACTCCTTGACCAGACGTGCCACTCAATACCTCATTTGAGTTTGAGCTGAGTATATGTATGAGAGTAAGGAGTTGAAGAGGAAGGAGATGAGAAGCTAAGGGAGTTTAGGGAGAGCATGGTACGGACGTCCGTACACGGCCGTACAAGCCGTACAGTCCGTACCATCCAGCCTCGACCAAAACTTACCTTGCACAAGTGAAATGTAACTATGGAAGAGTTACTCAAGTGGAGAAGGATCAGACCGTTAAGGGATAAGGGACGCGCATTGCCAGGCTGGGACAGGCTGGAAAGCTAAAGCAACTTTAGTCCAGATGCATAAGCGTGTGGTGCTTGCTAGTGGTTGATTTGAATCCTCCTTACCACTGACTTCACATGCTTTCTCCTTACCTTTGCGATTTGTAAACCCTAGTAGCTCTCCTATATATTGTAACTCATCAACACTAATAAAGATTAAGCAGTTTGAGTCTCTCTAATCTCTTAGTCCTATGTTCTCTCTTAGACACTAAACGGCTCTCAAGTTACTTAATCTTTCATAATCTCTTTCTAAACTTCACCTAAAACTCTCTCTTACCTCTAGTTACTCTAAGGATCTCTTAATCTCATATGGTATCAGAGCCAGGTTCATTAGAATCTGGGGTTTGATCTTTAGAGAGTTACAAGCTGAAGGCTTTGAAGCTACACGCGAGTAGCTTTGAAGGTGTTGGAGCTGTGCTACGTTCTGTGTTTGTGCGTGATTCAAGACTCAAGTTGGGTGTGTGTACGTGATTCAAGACTCAAGATTCATCAGATTCAAGCTGTTCAAGTCAAGCTGAGTAAAGATGGAGCATGGGATGAGCGTGAGGATGAAGGTAGCGGTTACTTTCAAAGGTAGCAACTACCTTGTGTGGTCTCGGATGGTGAAGACTGCGGTGGGGAGTAAGGGTTTATGGGGGCAATCACAACAGGGGAGGCTCCGAAACTAATTACTCAGGGAGGAGATCAAGAAGAGGTCTCCAATGAAGCGGCTGTAGAGAAGTGGCAACAAGAAGACATGCTGGTGATGACGGTTCTACACGCATCCTTGGATCCAGCTATCTTGGATGCCTACAGCTACTGTGAATCAGCCAAAGAGCTGTGGGAACGCTGAAGAAGGTGTATGGGAACACTTCCAACCTTAGCCGTGTGTTTGAAGTGAAGCTAGCTATCAACCGGCTTGTGCAAGAGGATATGGAGTTCACAAGCACTTGGGGAGGTTCAGGTCCTTGTGGTCCGAGCTAGAGATGCTGAGGCCGAGCACAACTGACCCTGATCAGCTGAATGAGAGGCGCGAGCAAGATAAGGTCTTGGGCTGCTCCTCACACTGAACCCGACCTACACTCAACTCATCCAGCACATGTTGAGGGCAGACAAGCTTCCGGACCTTGAGGAAGTGTGTGCACAAATCCAAAGGGAGCAGGGGTCTATGGGGCTGTTTGGAGGAAAGGGGGAGCTCTCTCTTGCCAATCAAGCAGCTCATGAGGACTCAACCGAAGTTCCACAAGCAAACAAGGCATCTCACGGGAAGTATGAGGAGAGGAAGTTCAATGGCAACTGTGATCATTGCAAGAAGCATGGTCATAAGAAGAGCCAATGCTGGATACTACAACCACAACCTCAAGCCTGCCAAGTTCATGAAGAGCGTGAGGGAAGGGCAAATGTGACTGAAGGATCAAGCGGAGCTGGCACCATCAAGACAAGTGAAGTGGATGGACATGGAGGCAATGATGGGAATGGGAAGTCTCTGGTGGCTTACACAGGCGCCTCAAGCTCACGCAGCAATGATGACTACATCAAGAGATCAGACCTTGATGCTCTCTCTTCAAAATGCTAAAGGGAAACGGTAACACTTATGGTTATTCTTTTGGAGCATCTAGGATTGCATATGAGGATGATCACTTGATTAAAGAACTAGTAGAACGGTTAGAAGCTAGGGATGAGTATAGAAATGCACACATTGCTAGAACTGATAGGATGCATTCATCTCTTAGTAATCTTGTCACAATGCTAAAAGAGTATATAAACCATTGATTGTTGATTCTGGTGCATCACATCATATGATAAGTGATGAAACTTGATTAAGGATATAGAACCTACTCATGGGCATGTGATGATAGCAAATGGAGATAAGATACCTATTAAGGGAATAGGAAAGCTTAAGTTGTTTAACAAAGAATCTAGAGCGTTTTTACATGCCTGAATTCACATCAAACCTATTATGTAAAGAGATGTACTAATGATTTACAATGCAATGTTATCTTTAGTCCTAATGATGTGAAGTTTCAGGATATTGAGAGCAGCAGATTGATTGGGAAAGGGGTGACTAAGGGAGATCTCTATATGCTTGAAGAACTCACTTCTGTTCCTGATTATAGTTGCTCGTTTACTTCTGCTTCTTTGTTGAATAAAATGCATTGTGGCATGCTAGAGTAGGACACCCTCATGTTAAAGCTTTGAACTTAATGGTACCAGGTTTGTGTTTGAGAAGAACAAGATTGTGAAGCTTGCATTTTAGGCAGCATTGTAGAACTGTGTTTCAAAGTCTACTACCGTTTATGATATTGCTTTGATCTAATTCATTCGGATGTGTGGACTGCCCCTGCCTATCTAGAGATAGTTATAAGTATTTTGTCACATTCATTGATGAAAAATCCAAATACACCTGGTTAACCTTAATTCAGACCAAAGATAGGGTGCTTGATGCATTTAGGAACTTTCAAACTTATGTAACTAACCATTATCATGCTAAGATTAAAATTTTTAGATCAGATAATGGAGGAGAGTACACAAGCCATGCATTCAAGCAAGACTTATCACAACATGGGATCCTACATCAGACAAGCTGTCCGTATACTCCCACAAAATGGTGTGGCGAGAGGAAGAATAGGCATCTCATGGAGGTGGCAAGGTCACTCATGTTTCAGAGTAATTCCAAAGAGATTTTGGAGTGATGCGGTTGCTACTGCTTGTTACTTGATAAACAGAACTCCAACCAAGATTCTACATGAGAAGGCTCCATTTGAAGTTCTGAACAAGTACAAGCCAGCTCTTGATTACTTAAGGTCTTTGGATGTCTATGCTTTGTACTCAAACCAGGAGAGATGCGCAACAAGC
>NW_026015276.1:0-5887 GCF_020379485.1 Brassica napus | reverse complement strand
AGTAGTGATCTCATGTCCACTCTATCTCCTGCCCACATCAGATCACATTATCCAACCACTTCTGTTTACTGCCATTAAAACCCATCCAAACTCCTTTGACCGACGTGCCACTCACATACTAATGTTGAGTTGAGCTGAGTATATGTATGAAGAGCTAAGGAGTTGAAGAGGAAAGGAGATGAGGAAGCTAAGCTTAGGGAGTTTAGGGAGGCATGGTACGGACGTCCGTACAAGGCCGTACAAGCCGTACAGTCCGTACCATCCAAGCCTCGACCAAAACTTACCTTGCACAAGTGAAATGGTAACTATGGAAGAGTTACTCAAGTGGAGAAGGATCAGACCGTTGAAGGGATAAGGGACGCGCATTGCCAGGCTGGGACAGGCTGGAAAGCTAAAGCAACTTAGTCCAAGATGCCATAAGCGTGTGGTGCTTGCTAGTGGTTGATTTGAATCCTTTACCTTGACTTCACATGCTTTCTCCTTACCTTTGCGATTTGTAAACCCTAGTAGCTCTCCTATATATTGTAACTCATCAACACTAATAAAGATTAAGCAGTTTGAGTCTCTCTAATCTCTTAGTCACTATGGTTCTCTCTTAGACACTAAACGGCTCTCAAGTTACTTAATCTTTCATAATCTCTTTCTAAACTTCACCTAAACTCTCTCTTACATTCTAGTTACTCTAAGGATCTCTAATCTCATATGGTATCAGAGCCAGGTTCATTAGAATCTGGGGTTTGATCTTTAGAGAGTTACAAGCTGAAGGCTTTGAAGCTACACGCGAGTAGCTTTGAAGGTGTTGGAGCTGTGCTACGTTCTGTGTTTGTGCGTGATTCAAGACTCAAGTTTGGTGTGTGTACGTGATTCAAGACTCAAGATTTCATCAGATTCAAGCTGTTCAAGTCAAGCTGAGTAAAGATGGAGAAGGATGAGCTGCATGAGGATGAAGGTAGCGGTTACTTTCAAAGGTAGCAACTACCTTGTGTGGTCTCGGATGGTGAAGACTGCGGTGGGGAGTAAGGGTTTATGGGGGCACATCACAACAGGGGAGGCTCCGAAACTCATTACTCAGGGAGGAGATCAAGAAGAGGTCTCCAATGAAGCGGCTGTGTAGAGAAGTGGCAACAAGAAGACATGCTGGTGATGACGGTTCTACACGCATCCTTGGATCCAGCTATCTTGGATGCCTACAGCTACTGTGAATCAGCCAAAGAGCTGTGGGACACGCTGAAGAAGGGTGTATGGGAACACTTCCAACCTTAGCCGTGTGTTTGAAGGTGAAGCTAGCTATCAACCGGCTTGTGCAAGAGGATATGGAGTTCACAAAGCACTTGGGGAGGTTCAGGTCCTTGTGGTCCGAGCTAGAGATGCTGAGGCCGAGCACAACTGACCCTGATCAGCTGAATGAGAGGCGCGAGCAAGATAAGGTCTTTGGGCTGCTCCTCACACTGAACCCGGCCTACACTCAACTCATCCAGCACATGTTGAGGGCAGACAAGCTTCCGGACCTTGAGGAAGTGTGTGCACAAATCCAAAGGGAGCAGGGTCTATGGGGCTGTTTGGAGGAAAGGGGGAGCTCTCTCTTGCCAATCAAGCAGCTCATGAGGACTCAACCGAAGCTCCACAAGCAAACAAGGCATCTCACGGGAAAGTATGAGGACAGGAAGTTCAATGGCAACTGTGATCATTGCAAGAAGCATGGTCATAAGAAGAGCCAATGCTGGATACTACAACCACACCTCAAGCCTGCCAAGTTCATGAAGGAGCGTGAGGGAAGGGCAAATGTGACTGAAGGATCAAGCGGAGCTGGCACCATCAAGACAAGTGAAGTGGATGGACATGGAGGCAATGATGGGAATGGGAAGTCTCTGGTGGCTTACACAGGCGCCTCAAGCTCACGCAGCAATGATGACTACATCAAGAGATCAGACCTTGATGCTCTCTTCAAAATGCTAAAGGAAAACGGTAACACTTATGGTTATTCTTTTGGAGCATCTAGGATTGCATATGAGGATGATCACTTGATTAGAGAACTAGTAGAACGGTTAGAAGCTAGGGATGAGTATAGAAATGCACACATTGCTAGAACTGATAGGATGCATTCATCTCTTAGTAATCTTTGTCACAATGCTAAAAGAGTATATAAACCATTGATTGTTGATTCTGGTGCATCACATCATATGATAAGTGATGAGAACTTGATTAAGGATATAGAACCTACTCATGGGCATGTGATGATAGCAAATGGAGATAAGATACCTATTAAGGGAATAGGAAAGCTTAAGTTGTTTAACAAAGAATCTAGAGCGTTTTACATGCCTGAATTCACATCAAACCTATTATATGTAAAGAGATGTACTAATGATTTACAATGCAATGTTATCTTTAGTCCTAATGATGTGAAGTTTCAGGATATTGAGAGCAGCAGATTGATGGGAAAGGGGTGACTAAGGGAGATCTCTATATGCTTGAAGAACTCACTTCTGTTCCTGATTATAGTTGCTCGTTTACTTCTGCTTCTTTGTTGAATAAAAATGCATTGTGGCATGCTAGAGTAGGACACCCTCATGTTAAAGCTTTGAACTTAATGGTACCAGGTGTTGTGTTTGAGAACAAAGATTGTGAAGCTTGCATTTTAGGCAAGCATTGTAGAACTGTGTTTCAAAAGTCTACTACCGTTTATGATAATTGCTTTGATCTAATTCATTCAGATGTGTGGACTGCCCCTTGCCTATCTAGAGATAGTTATAAGTATTTTGTCACATTCATTGATGAAAAATCCAAATACACCTGGTTAACCTTAATTCAGACCAAAGATAGGGTGCTTGATGCATTTAGGAACTTTCAAACTTATGTAACTAACCATTATCATGCTAAGATTAAAATTTTTAGATCAGATAATGGAGGAGAGTACACAAGCCATGCATTCAAGCAACACTTATCACAACATGGGATCCTACATCAGACAAGCTGTCCGTATACTCCACAGCAAAATGGTGTGGCTGAGAGGAAGAATAGGCATCTCATGGAAGTGGCAAGGTCACTCATGTTCAGAGTAATGTTCCAAAGAGATTTTGGAGTGATGCGGTTGCTACTGCTTGTGACTTGATAAACAGAACTCCAACCAAGATTCTACATGAGAAGGCTCCATTTGAAGTTCTGAACAAGTACAAGCCAGCTCTTGATTACTTGAAGGTCTTTGGATGTCTATGCTTTGTACTCAAACCAGGAGAGATGCGCAACAAGCTAGAAGCAAGAAGTACTAAGGCTGTGTTCATAGGATACTCAGCTACACAGAAAGGATACAAATGCTATGATCCTATAGCAAGGAGAGTACTTGTATCTAGAGATGTGAAGTTCTTGGAAGATAGAGGATACTATGAAGAAAAGAATCAAGAAGACCTGAAGGACTTAACATCAGACAAGGCCACCACCTTGCGGATCATTCTTGAAGGTCTTGGAATCAGTACATCCCAGGATCCGAGAGATCACGCAACCACACCTCCTGAAGTTGGTTCACCATCCCACCTTGATCATGAGGGAGGAGAGGAGTATGAGGAGCCTACGCAAGAGGCTAACAAGATGAAGGAGGAGTAGAGAATGAAGGAGAAGAGAGCATAGGCTCTGATGGTCATGGGCATGATCATGGTGTGATACAAACGCCTTCTCAAGATGAAGTAGTAGAAGAACAACAGAAGAAGAACCGGTTGTGCAGCCACTAAGAAGGAGCACAAGGCTGAGGAAGGATCCTTCTAGCTGGGTAAACACGAGAGTGTACTACAATGCCCAAGCTGTGGAGCATCCTCTCAAGTTGTGTGTTCCTTTGCTCAATACCCTGAAGAACATTGTGCCTTCATGGTTAACTTGGAAGAGAATTACATCCCAAGAAGCTATGAAGAAAGAATGGAAGGAGTCAGTTGGAGCTGAGGCAAGAGCTATGATCAAGAATGATACATGGTATGAGAGTGAGTTACCAAAAGGGAAGAAGGCTGTGACTAGTAGATGGATATTCACAATCAAGTACAAGGCTGATGGAAAGATTGAGAGGAAGAAGTCAAGGCTAGTTGCAGAGGTTTCACTCAAACTTATGGAGAAGATTACATAGAAACCTTTGCACCAGTAGCCAAACTACACACAATCCGGATTGTATTAAGCTTGGCTGTGAATCTTGGATGGGGGTTATGGCAAATGGATGTGAAGAATGCCTTTCTACAAGGTGAACTTGAGGATGAAGTGTATATGCATCCACCTCCAGGCCTTGAACACTTAGTGAAGAGAGGGAATGTGTTGAGGTTGAAGAAAGCTATCTATGGGCTGAAGCAATCACCAAGAGCTTGGTACAACAAGCTGAGCACTACTCTTCAATGGCCGAGGCTTCAAGAAGTCTGAACTAGATCACACTCTCTTCACACTCACGACTCCCTCAGGTATGATTGCACTCCTTGTGTATGTTGATGATATCATTATCACAGGAAGTGATAAGGAAGGTATCATAGCAACCAAGGAGTTCCTTAAATCCATGTTTGAGATTAAAACTTGGGAGAAATGAAATACTTTCTTGGAATTGAGATATGTAGATCCAAGGAAGGTTTGTTCATGTCCCAAAGGAAGTATACACTTGATCTTTTGAAAGGTGCAGGTGCTTATGGAGGCAAGACAGCAAGAATGCCTATGGAGGATGGCTACAAAGTCCCACGAGAGGGGGAGATTGAAGACAGCAAACCTTATCAGGATCCTAAACTCTATAGAAAACTAGTTGGCAAATTGATTTATCTTACCATAACTAGACCTGACATTGTTTTGCTGTGAATCAGGTGAGTCAACACATGCAAGTGCCTAAGGCACATCACTGGCGCATGGTGGAGAGGATCTTGATGTATCTCAACGGCTCACCTGATCAAGGAGTATGGATGGGCTGCAATGGAAGCACTGAAGTGGTGGGATACTGTGATGCGGATTGGGCTGGTGATAGAGCAGACAGGAGATCAACCACAGGCTATTGCACATTCATTGGAGGCAACTTGGTGACTTGGAAGAGTAAGAAGCAGAAGGTAGTGTCTTGCTCAAGTGCAGAAGCTGAGTATAGAGCTATGCTGAAGCTCACCAAAGAGTTAGTGTGGATCAAAGGCATCTTGAAGCACTTGGAGATTGATCAAGCCACGCCAATGACCATGCATTGTGACAACCAAGCCGCCATCCACATTGCCTCCAACTCGGTGTTCCATGAAAGAACCAAGCACATTGAAGTTGATTGTCACAAGGTGAGGCAGATGATCACCTTAGGAGTCATCTTGCCATGCTACACAAGGAGTGAAGATCAGTTGGCGGATGTGTTCACCAAGGCTGCAAGACAGAAGACAATGGAGTCCATTCACATCAGGTTGGGCCTCATTGATCTTGGGAAGAGAAGGAGCTGATCCCCTTAGCTATGAGATCTTTACTCTTTTTCCCTCATCAAGGTTTTGTCCCAATGGGTTTTCCTTGGTGAGGTTTTTAATGAGGAAGATCTCATGGCTGTCCAAGCTTAGACTTATACAAAGCTAAGCTTGAGGGGGAGTGTTGAGTTGAGCTGAGTATATGTATGAAGAGCTAAGGAGTTGAGAGGAAAGGAGATGAGGAAGCTTAAGGGAGTTTGGGAGAGCATGGTACGGACGTCCGTGTGGGAAACAGACGAAATTCGCACTGTCGATTTCCGTTTAAATAAGGGAACTAAGAAAACCCTAGTTCCCAGAGGACCCGGATATCTGGTAATGACACACGTCAAGCAATCAGACGCAGATAATAACACGAAAAAATAAGAATCGAAAGAGAGCAAATAGATTTATTCCGAATCTGCGTATGAGCGTTACAACAAGGTATAAGCCTGGGCTCGCGAGCTGTCGGCCGA
>NW_026015275.1:0-16003 GCF_020379485.1 Brassica napus | reverse complement strand
ATGTACAAACCCAGTAGTGGATTCCTGTCCACTATATTCCTGCCCAATAGCATCACATATCCAACACTTCTGTACTGCCATTAACAACCATCCAACTCCTTGACCAGACGTGCCACTCAAATACCTCATGTTGAGTTGAGCTGAGTATATGTATGAAGAGCTAAGGAGTTGAAGAGGAAAGGAGATGAGGAAGCTTAAGGGAGTTTAGGGAGAGCATGGTACGGACGTCCGTACAAGCCGTACAAGCCGTACAGTCCGTACCATCCAAGCCTCGACCAAAACTTACCTGCACAAGTGAAATGGTAACTATGGAAGAGTTACTCAAGTGGAGAAGGATCAGACCGTTGAAGGGATAAGGGACGCGCATTGCCAGGCTGGGACAGGCTGGAAAGCTAAAGCAACTTTAGTCCAAGATGCCATAAGCGTGTGGTGCTTGCTAGTGGTTGATTTGAATCCTTTACCTTGACTTCACATGCTTCTCCTTACCTTTGCGATTGTAAACCTAGTAGCTCTCCTATATATTGTAATCATCAACACTAATAAAGATTAAGCAGTTTGAGTCTCTCTAATCTCTTAGTCACTATGGTTCTCTCTTAGACACTAAACGGCTCTCAAGTTACTTAATCTTTCATAATCTCTTCTAAACTTCACCTAAACTCTCTCTTAACTCTAGTTACTCTAAGGATCTCTTAATCTCATATGGTATCAGAGCCAGGTTCATTAGAATCTGGGGTTTGATCTTTAGAGAGTTACAAGCTGAAGGCTTTGAAGCTACACGCGAGTAGCTTTGAAGGTGTTGGAGCTGTGCTACGTTCTGTGTTTGTGCGTGATTCAAGACTCAAGTTTGGTGTGTGTACGTGATTCAAGACTCAAGATTTCATCAGATTCAAGCTGTTCAAGTCAAGCTGAGTAAAGATGGAGCATGGGATGAGCGTGAGGATGAAGGTAGCGGTTACTTTCAAAGGTAGCAACTACCTTGTGTGGTCTCGGATGGTGAAGACTGCGGTGGGGAGTAAGGGTTTATGGGGGCACATCACAACAGGGGAGGCTCCGAAACTCATTACTCAGGGAGGAGATCAAGAAGAGGTCTCCAATGAAGCGGCTGTAGAGAAGTGGCAACAAGAAGACATGCTGGTGATGACGGTTCTACACGCATCCTTGGATCCAGCTATCTTGGATGCCTACAGCTACTGTGAATCAGCCAAAGAGCTGTGGGAAACGCTGAAGAAGGTGTATGGGAACACTTCCAACCTTAGCCGTGTGTTTGAAGTGAAGCTAGCTATCAACCGGCTTGTGCAAGAGGATATGGAGTTCACAAAGCACTTGGGGAGGTTCAGGTCCTTGTGGTCCGAGCTAGAGATGCTGAGGCCGAGCACAACTGACCCTGATCAGCTGAATGAGAGGCGCGAGCAAGATAAGGTCTTTGGGCTGCTCCTCACACTGAACCCGGCCTACACTCAACTCATCCAGCACATGTTGAGGGCAGACAAGCTTCCGGACCTTGAGGAAGTGTGTGCACAAATCCAAAGGGAGCAGGGGTCTATGGGGCTGTTTGGAGGAAAGGGGGAGCTCTCTCTTGCCAATCAAGCAGCTCATGAGGACTCAACCGAAGTTCCACAAGCAAACAAGGCATCTCACGGGAAGTATGAGGACAGGAAGTTCAATGGCAACTGTGATCATTGCAAGAAGCATGGTCATAAGAAGAGCCAATGCTGGATACTACAACCACACCTCAAGCCTGCCAAGTTCATGAAGGAGCGTGAGGGAAGGGCAAATGTGACTGAAGGATCAAGCGGAGCTGGCACCATCAAGACAAGTGAAGTGGATGGACATGGAGGCAATGATGGGATGGGAAGTCTCTGGTGGCTTACACAGGCGCCTCAAGCTCACGCAGCAATGATGACTACATCAAGAGATCAGACCTTGATGCTCTCTTCAAAATGCTAAAGGAAAACGGTAACACTTATGGTTATTCTTTTGGAGCATCTAGGATTGCATATGAGGATGATCACTTGATTAGAGAACTAGTAGAACGGTTAGAAGCTAGGGATGAGTATAGAAATGCACACATTGCTAGAACTGATAGGATGCATTCATCTCTTAGTAATCTTTGTCACAATGCTAAAAGAGTATATAAACCATTGATTGTTGATTCTGGTGCATCACATCATATGATAAGTGATGAGAACTTGATTAAGGATATAGAACCTACTCATGGGCATGTGATGATAGCAAATGGAGATAAGATACCTATTAAGGGAATAGGAAAGCTTAAGTGTTTAACAAAGAATCTAGAGCGTTTTACATGCCTGAATTCACATCAACCTATTATATGTAAAGAGATGTACTAATGATTTACAATGCAATGTTATCTTTAGTCCTAATGATGTGAAGTTTCAGGATATTGAGAGCAGCAGATTGATTGGGAAAGGGGTGACTAAGGGAGATCTCTATATGCTTGAAGAACTCACTTCTGTTCCTGATTATAGTTGCTCGTTTACTTCTGCTTCTTTGTTGAATAAAAATGCATTGTGGCATGCTAGAGTAGGACACCCTCATGTTAAAGCTTTGAACTTAATGGTACCAGGTGTTGTGTTTGAGAACAAAGATTGTGAAGCTTGCATTTTAGGCAAGCATTGTAGAACTGTGTTTCAAAAGTCTACTACGTTTATGATAATTGCTTTGATCTAATTCATTCAGATGTGTGGACTGCCCCTTGCCTATCTAGAGATAGTTATAAGTATTTTGTCACATTCATTGATGAAAAATCCAAATACACCTGGTTAACCTTAATTCAGACCAAAGATAGGGTGCTTGATGCATTTAGGAACTTTCAAACTTATGTAACTAACCATTATCATGCTAAGATTAAAATTTTTAGATCAGATAATGGAGGAGAGTACACAAGCCATGCATTCAAGCAACACTTATCACAACATGGGATCCTACATCAGACAAGCTGTCCGTATACTCCACAGCAAAATGGTGTGGCTGAGAGGAAGAATAGGCATCTCATGGAAGTGGCAAGGTCACTCATGTTTCAGAGTAATGTTCCAAAGAGATTTTGGAGTGATGCGGTTGCTACTGCTTGTTACTTGATAAACAGAACTCCAACCAAGATTCTACATGAGAAGGCTCCATTTGAAGTTCTGAACAAGTACAAGCCAGCTCTTGATTACTTGAAGGTCTTTGGATGTCTATGCTTTGTACTCAAACCAGGAGAGATGCGCAACAAGCTAGAAGCAAGAAGTACTAAGGCTGTGTTCATAGGATACTCAGCTACACAGAAAGGATACAAATGCTATGATCCTATAGCAAGGAGAGTACTTGTATCTAGAGACGTGAAGTTCTTGGAAGATAGAGGATACTATGAAGAAAAGAATCAAGAAGACCTGAAGGACTTAACATCAGACAAGGCCACCACCTTGCGGATCATTCTTGAAGGTCTTGGAATCAGTACATCCCAGGATCCGAGAGATCACGCAACCACACCTCCTGAAGTTGGTTCACCATCCCACCTTGATCATGAGGGAGGAGAGGAGTATGAGGAGCCTACGCAAGAGGCTAACCAAGATGAAGGAGGAGTAGAGAATGAAGGAGAAGAGAGCATAGGCTCTGATGGTCATGGGCATGATCATGGTGTGATACAAACGCCTTCTCAAGATGAAGTAGTAGAAGAACAACAGGAAGAAGAACCGGTTGTGCAGCCACTAAGAAGGAGCACAAGGCTGAGGAAGGATCCTTCTAGCTGGGTAAACACGAGAGTGTACTACAATGCCCAAGCTGTGGAGCATCCCTCTCAAGTTGTGTGTTCCTTTGCTCAATACCCTGAAGAACATTGTGCCTTCATGGTTAACTTGGAAGAGAATTACATCCCAAGAAGCTATGAAGAAAGAATGGAAGGAGTCAGTTGGAGCTGAGGCAAGAGCTATGATCAAGAATGATACATGGTATGAGAGTGAGTTACCAAAAGGGAAGAAGGCTGTGACTAGTAGATGGATATTCACAATCAAGTACAAGGCTGATGGAAAGATTAAGAGGAAGAAGTCAAGGCTAGTTGCAAGAGGTTTCACTCAAACTTATGGAGAAGATTACATAGAAACCTTTGCACCAGTAGCCAAACTACACACAATCCGGATTGTATTAAGCTTGGCTGTGAATCTTGGATGGGGGTTATGGCAAATGGATGTGAAGAATGCCTTTCTACAAGGTGAACTTGAGGATGAAGTGTATATGCATCCACCTCCAGGCCTTGAACACTTAGTGAAGAGAGGGAATGTGTTGAGGTTGAAGAAAGCTATCTATGGGCTGAAGCAATCACCAAGAGCTTGGTACAACAAGCTGAGCACTACTCTTAATGGCCGAGGCTTCAAGAAGTCTGAACTAGATCACACTCTCTTCACACTCACGACTCCCTCAGGTATGATTGCACTCCTTGTGTATGTTGATGATATCATCATCACAGGAAGTGATAAGGAAGGTATCATAGCAACCAAGGAGTTCCTTAAATCCATGTTTGAGATTAAAACTGGGAGAAATGAAATACTTTCTTGGAATTGAGATATGTAGATCCAAGGAAGGTTTGTTCATGTCCCAAAGGAAGTATACACTTGATCTTTTGAAAGGTGCAGGTGCTTATGGAGGCAAGACAGCAAGAATGCCTATGGAGGATGGCTACAAAGTCCCACGAGAGGGGGAGATTGAAGACAGCAAACCTTATCAGGATCCTAAACTCTATAGAAAACTAGTTGGCAAATTGATTTATCTTACCATAACTAGACCTGACATTTGTTTTGCTGTGAATCAGGTGAGTCAACACATGCAAGTGCCTAAGGCACATCACTGGCGCATGGTGGAGAGGATCTTGATGTATCTCAACGGCTCACCTGATCAAGGAGTATGGATGGGCTGCAATGGAAGCACTGAAGTGGTGGGATACTGTGATGCGGATTGGGCTGGTGATAGAGCAGACAGGAGATCAACCACAGGCTATTGCACATTCATTGGAGGCAACTTGGTGACTTGGAAGAGTAAGAAGCAGAAGGTAGTGTCTTGCTCAAGTGCAGAAGCTGAGTATAGAGCTATGCTGAAGCTCACCAATGAGTTAGTGTGGATCAAAGGAATCTTGAAGCACTTGGAGATTGATCAAGCCACGCCAATGACCATGCATTGTGACAACCAAGCCGCCATCCACATTGCCTCCAACTCGGTGTTCCATGAAAGAACCAAGCACATTGAAGTTGATTGTCACAAGGTGAGGCAGATGATCACCTTAGGAGTCATCTTGCCATGCTACACAAGGAGTGAAGATCAGTTGGCGGATGTGTTCACCAAGGCTGCAAGACAGAAGACAATGGAGTCCATTCACATCAGGTTGGGCCTCATTGATCTTGGGAAGAGAATGAGCTGATCCCCTTAGCTATGAGATCTTTACTCTTTTTCCCTCATCAAGGTTTTGTCCCAATGGGTTTTCCTTGGTGAGGTTTTTAATGAGGAAGATCTCATGGCTGTCCAAGCTTAGACTTATACGAAGCTAAGCTTGAGGGGGAGTGTTGAGTTGAGCTGAGTATATGTATGAAGAGCTAAGGAGTTGAAGAGGAAAGGAGATGAGGAAGCTTAAGGGAGTTTAGGGAGAGCATGGTACGGACGTCCGTGTGGGAACCGAAATTCGCACTGTCGATTTCCGTTTAAATAAGGAAACTAAGAAAACCCTAGTTTCCCAGAGGACCCGGATATCTGTTAATTACCACACGTCAAGCAATCAGAACACGAGAATAACAACGATAAAAATAAGAAATCGAAAAGAGAGCAAAATAGATCTTATTCCGAATCTGCGTATGAGCGTTACAACAAGGTATAAGCCTGGGCTCGAGAGCTGTCGGCGAGATTCCTAGTTCTAGCAACCCTAAGACGGCTAAACCTAATTGAGTCGCAGCTCGAAATAACAAAAACGGAAAGTTGCCTAAATCGCTCTAAGTGCTAAGTTTGCTCTGAAAAAAGTTCTCCCCTGTGCTCCTCGCCTAGGACTCCTTATATACTAGCTCCAAGGTCGGTTTACGCTTTTACTCTTCTGCCCTTAAGCCGTCATAGCATAAAAACGGAGATATTCCATTTTTCCCGATCTTCACAATTATCTTAAAACTTTCGTATTTATCCGCGGAAACTTGACATTTATCCTTCTTCGCGGGCCAAGCGCGAACCATGCTGTGGTTCACGGGCTTTTGGTTGGGAAAAATCGTAGGATGGGCCTCGAGTCGTGTTTTAGGTCCCTTTGGGCCATCTTCCGACTCGACGCGTTTACTACGAGTTTTCCACGGTTTCTAATCCGCGAAGTTTGATCGATGAATTAGAATAGCGGGAAACATAGACTGAGCTTGCTACGGTCTTCGGGAGATAGCATTCGAAGGTTTGACGAGAATGCAAGGACTGGTGTCGTATCGATGTTCGGAAAGGTTCAATCGCTACACAGCGACCGAACTTTGGCTCGAGCCCGGTCGCTATGTAGCGACCGAGCGAAACGAGTGCTCGGTCGCTACGTAGCGACCGAGCTTCGGCTTGAGCTCGGTCGCTACGTAGCGACCGAGCGGGACGATCGCTCGGTCGCTACGTAGCGACCGAGCTTTGGCTCGAGCTCGGTCGCTACGTAGCGACCGAGCGGGACGATCGCTCGGTCGCTACGTAGCGACCGAGCTTGGCTGAGCTCGGTCGCTACGTAGCGACCGAGCGGGACGATCGCTCGGTCGCTACGTAGCGACCGAGCTTTGGCTCGAGCTCGGTCGCTACGTAGCGACCGAGCGGGACGATCGCTCGGTCGCTACGTAGCGACCGAGCTTGGCTGAGCTCGGTCGCTACGTAGCGACCGAGCGGGACGATCGCTCGGTCGCTACGTAGCGACCGAGCTTTGGCTCGAGCTCGGTCGCTACGTAGCGACCGAGCGGGACGGACGTTCAGTCGCTGCGTAACGACCTGTTTCGAGCTTTCGTCGGACGTCTCGATTCTTTCTTCCGCCAAGCTTTTTCGTAAGGAAGAATCTATTTCGAAAAGTACTCTTCGGAGAAACTCTTATTTTCTTCTTCGAACGTTTTGAATGTTTAAATTTGTCGTAACCGTTTTTGACCCCAACAGTTAGCCCCCCAGCCCGTTAGAGTTGTGACTCTAGCGGGCGGATAGATGACTTTGACAAGGTTAAGTGTATTGGACGAAATTTACAGTTAAAACTCCGCGGAAAAAAGTTGTCGAGGCGACATTCCGAACCCATACTTCTATAAGTAGTGAGCTCTTGTCATTCATTCTCTTCACACCTTTCCTCCTTCATTTTCTTCAAAACCTCTCTAGTTTCATAACTTTCCTTTCAACATGTCTTCCTCCCAAGGTGATAAGAAGGATTCCGACGTCGAGATGGGTGAGGCCACCTCTCTGGCTCCGGTTCCAACTTCTCCGGCGGAAGTGCCGGCTTGTGTTGCCGGTCATCTTTCTTTCCGAGAGAAACTAGTTCGTCGCCAAGCCGAGAAAGAATTGGCTCAGACTGGCTCCGAGTTCCCGTCTTCCTCCGCGCAGGTCGTTGCCCCGTGTCACGGGACCGGCTTCGGGGCTCTTTCCCCGCAAGTCCTACCTGCGGGATCTTCCACGACTCCGATCCTCGTCGAGGACAAAGAGAAGGCCGCTGACTCTATGCCTCCGCCTCCAGCCAGAAAAGAAATCGTTCTGGCATTGCGTGCTCCTAGCGCTGTCCAGGCTACTCAGCCTAAGAGTCGGAAGAGGAAACTGGCCAAGAACGGTGACGGGGAGACTTCGCAGCGAGGTGGGTCGAGCCTAGCGTCGGGACTTCGCGGAAAGGTTTGTTTCTTGTTTGAATTCTTGATCGTCTGTCGTGCATTCTTTTCATGGACTTAGTCTTAAGAATTTTTTTTTGTTCGCAGTTCATATCGTTGATCGATGGGATGATCAGCGAATGTGGTTCTGAGACCAGTCGTCTTTCCGGGGAGTTGGTGGAGCTTCAGGGCAGATGGTCCGAAACCGAGGCTATGTTGACGGCTGTCGAGGACTCTCACTCTTGGATTTCCCCAGATTACCTCGACTCCGTTAGGGGTCGGGAACTTGAGGCAAAGATGGTAGGTTGATGGGATTGCGCGCATGGTGTTCAGCCATGGCGTCCCCATGATAACGTTGTAAGATGCGGGGCGGTCGACGACTAGAAACTCTGTGATGTTTGTCACGGTTCCGGCTTTGACAGCGAGTCTAATCGATCCGTAGGCCATGGTCGTTTCCCCCGAAAGCCCTAGCAGTGGGCTTGGGCATTTTGCGATCTCGGATTGACTGATCCCCATCTTTTCAAGAGTGTCTTTGAAGATGATATCGGCCGAGCTTCCGGTATCGATTAGTACTCTAGCGACGTCGATATCTCGAATTGTCAACTCGATAACAAGGAGATCGTTCCGAGGTTTGGCTCGATCGACCGTTTCTCCCCCCCTGAATGAGATGACATTCGCGCACGTCGAACCTCGCATGTCTTTCCTGATCGTTGAGTGGTTTTTGCGGGTTAGATTGATCCGTAAGTCCCCCTCCTTCTAGCGCCAAACTGTGGGAACCGAAATTCGCACTGTCGATTTCCGTTTAAATAAGGAAACTAAGAAAACCCTAGTTTCCCAGAGGACCCGGATATATGTTAATTACCACACGTCAAGCAATCAGAACACGAGAATAACAACGATAAAAATAAGAAATCGAAAAGAGAGCAAAATAGATCTTATTCCGAATCTGCGTATGAGCGTTACAACAAGGTATAAGCCTGGGCTCGAGAGCTGTCGGCGAGATTCCTAGTTCTAGCAACCCTAAGACGGCTAAACCTAATTGAGTCGCAGCTCGAAATAACAAAAACGGAAAGTTGCCTAAATCGCTCTAAGTGCTAAGTTTGCTCTGAAAAAAGTTCTCCCCTGTGCTCCTCGCCTAGGACTCCTTATATACTAGCTCCAAGGTCGGTTTACGCTTTTACTCTTCTGCCCTTAAGCCGTCATAGCATAAAAACGGAGATATTCCATTTTTCCCGATCTTCACAATTATCTTAAAACTTCCGTATTTATCCGCGGAAACTTGACATTTATCCTTCTTCGTGGGCCAAGCGCGAACCATGCTGTGGTTCACGGGCTTTTGGTTAGGAAAAATCGTAGGATGGGCCTCGAGTCGTGTTTTAGGTCCCTTTGGGCCGTCTTCCGACTCGACGCGTTTACTACGAGTTTTCCGCGGTTTCTAATCCGCGAAGTTTGATCGATGAATTAGAATAGCGGGAAACATAGACTGAGCTTGCTACGGTCTTCGGGAGATAGCATTCGAAGGTTTGACGAGAATGCAAGGACTGGTGTCGTATCGATGTTCGGAAAGGTTCAATCGCTACACAGCGACCGAACTTTGGCTCGAGCCCGGTCGCTATGTAGCGACCGAGCGAAACGAGTGCTCGGTCGCTACGTAGCGACCGAGCTTCGGCTTGAGCTCGGTCGCTACGTAGCGACCGAGCGGGACGATCGCTCGGTCGCTACGTAGCGACCGAGCTTGGCTGAGCTCGGTCGCTACGTAGCGACCGAGCGGGACGATCGCTCGGTCGCTACGTAGCGACCGAGCTTTGGCTCGAGCTCGGTCGCTACGTAGCGACCGAGCGGGACGATCGCTCGGTCGCTACGTAGCGACCGAGCTTGGCTGAGCTCGGTCGCTACGTAGCGACCGAGCGGGACGATCGCTCGGTCGCTACGTAGCGACCGAGCTTTGGCTCGAGCTCGGTCGCTACGTAGCGACCGAGCTTGGCTGAGCTCGGTCGCTACGTAGCGACCGAGCGGGACGATCGCTCGGTCGCTACGTAGCGACCGAGCTTTGGCTCGAGCTCGGTCGCTACGTAGCGACCGAGCGGGACGATCGCTCGGTCGCTACGTAGCGACCGAGCTTTGGCTCGAGCTCGGTCGCTACGTAGCGACCGAGCGGGACGATCGCTCGGTCGCTACGTAGCGACCGAGCTTTGGCTCGAGCTCGGTCGCTACGTAGCGACCGAGCGGGACGAGCGCTCGGTCGCTACGTAGCGACCGAGCGGGACGGACGTTCAGTCGCTGCGTAACGACCTGTTTCGAGCTTTCGTCGGACGTCTCGATTCTTTCTTCCGCCAAGCTTTTTCGTAAGGAAGAATCTATTTCGAAAAGTACTCTTCGGAGAAACTCTTATTTTCTTCTTCGAACGTTTTGAATGTTTAAATTTGTCGTAACCGTTTTTGACCCCAACAGTCCGTACAAGGCCGTACAAGCCGTACAGTCCGTACCATCCAAGCCTCGACCAAAACTTACCTTGCACAAGTGAAATGGTAACTATGGAAGAGTTACTCAAGTGGAGAAGGATCAGACCGTTGAAGGGATAAGGGACGCGCATTGCCAGGCTGGGACAGGCTGGAAAGCTAAAGCAACTTTAGTCCAAGATGCCATAAGCGTGTGGTGCTTGCTAGTGGTTGATTTGAATCCTTTACCTTGACTTCACATGCTTTCTCCTTACCTTTGCGATTTGTAAACCCTAGTAGCTCTCCTATATATTGTAACTCATCAACACTAATAAAGATTAAGCAGTTTGAGTCTCTCTAATCTCTTAGTCACTATGGTTCTCTCTTAGACACTAAACGGCTCTCAAGTTACTTAATCTTTCATAATCTCTTTCTAAACTTCACCTAAAACTCTCTCTTACACTCTAGTTACTCTAAGGATCTCTTAATCTCATACCTCAGTATCCTATCAACCATCTTCCAGTGATGAACCTTTGGTGCCTGCATATGCTGGCTCACTTGATTCACTGCAAAGCATATATCAGGTCTTGTAATCGTCAAGTAGATCAGCTTGCCAACCATCTTCCTATACAGCTTAGCATCCTCAAACAACTGGTTCTCTTCAACCTCCCCCTCACGTAAGACCTTATACCCCTCTTCAAGAGGTGTCTTAGCTACCTTTCCTCCAAGTACATCAGTCTCCTTCAACATATCCATTGTATACTTCCTTTGAGACATGAACAAACCCTCCTTGGATCTGCATATCTCAATCCCCAAGAAATACTTCATCTCTCCCAAGTCTTTGATATCAAACACAGACTTGAGGAACTCTTTAGTGGCTTTAATCCCAGCCTAATCACTCCCTGTGATAATCAAATCATCCACATATACCAGTATCACAATGATCCCTGATGGAGTAACCAAAGTGAAGAGTGTATGATCCAGTTCAGACTTCCTGAATCCTCTCCCATTGAGAGTTGTACTCAGCTTCCTGTACCAAGCTCTAGGAGACTGCTTCAGCCCATATATTGCCTTCTTCAATCTCAAAACATTTCCTGGTTTTACTAGATGCTCAAGACCAGGAGGAGGAAGCATGTATACCTCATCTTCTAGCTCACCTTGTAAGAAAGCATTCTTCACATCCATCTGCCACAAATCCCACTCCAAGTTTGTTGCAATGGACAACACAATCCGAACTGTGTGCAGCTTAGCTACTGGTGCAAAGGTATCAATGTAATCCTCTCCATAGGTTTGTGTAAATCCTCTTGCAACCAATCTGGTCTTCTTCCTATCAATCTGTCCATTTGCTAGATACTTGATTGTGAAGATCCATCTACTAGATACAGCCTTCTTTCCCTTAGGCAGCTCACTCTCATACCATGTATCATTCTTGATCATAGCACCTGCTTCAGCTCCCACTGATTCTTTCCATTCCTTGTCTAACATAGCTTCTTCATAAGTCCTTGGTACATAACTCTCATCCAGACTAATCATAAAGGCATAATGCTCCTCTGGAAACTCAGCAAAGGAACACACGGCTTGAGAAGGATGCTCCACAGCCTGGGCATTGTAGTACACTCTCGTGTTTACCCAGTTGGAAGGATCCCTCTTTATCCTTGTGCTCCTCCTCAAAGCTTGAACCTGATCTTCAGTTTGCACACTAGCCGGCTCCACTTGCTCTTCTTCTGAACTGGCCGGTCCGACTTGTTCTTCTCCACTAGACTGAACCTCATCCACTTCTCCACTAGACTGAACATTGTTCTCAACTTCTTGTGATGTATCTTGATCATGAAGACCTGAATCCTCTTGGTTTTGCTCTTGCTCACCAGATTCAGTTCCATTCCCCCTCTCATGATCAAGAGGAGTTGTTCTTCCAGCTCCACCAGTCTGATTGGAAGGCTCTCTCCTTCCGGGTTCCTGATCCTGGGATAACCCTATCCCAAGCTTCTCCAACAACACTCTCAGTATTGTTGCCTTATCAGATGGAGCTTGAGACAAATCCTTCAGATTTTCCCACTCCTTTTCTTCATAATAGCCTTTTGTTTCAACAAACTTCACTTCTCTAGATACCATCACCCTCCTTGCTTCAGGATCATAGCACTTGTACCCCTTTTGAGTGATAGAGTAACCAATGAACATAGCCTTAGTACTCTTTGCCTCCAGCTTGTTTCTCTGCTCTCCTGGAACCATGACATAGCACACACACCCAAAGACACGTAGGTGATCAATGACAGGTTTGCTCTTGTTCAAAACTTCAAATGGAGACAGATTCTTCAATATCTTGGTTGGAACCCGGTTGATGAGATAGCAAGCAGTCTGCACAGCATCACTCCAAAAACGTTTTGGGACATTTGCATGAAACATCATCGATCTAGCAACCTCCATCAAGTGCCTGTTCTTCCTCTCAGCTACACCATTCTGCTGTGGTGTATAAGGGCAGCTAGTCTGATGCACAATCCCATGCTTGGCTAGATGACTCTTGAAGGCATTGCTGATGTATTCACCTCCATTATCTGATCTCAGTACCTTCACAGTAGCATTGTATTGATTAGATACATATGCTTGGAAGTTCATAAATGCTTCTAGCACCCTATCTTTAGATGGAAGCAATGTAAGCCAAGTATACTTAGACTTCTCATCAATGAATGTCACAAAGTACTTCTGGCTATCTCTAGACAAACAAGGAGCCGTCCACACATCTGAATGAACTAGATCAAAGCAATGCTCATAAGTAGTTTCTGATGTTGGAAAAACAGTCCTACAATGCTTTCCTAATATGCATGCTTCACACTCCAAGTGATTAAATGACATATTAGGAATTATCAATTCAATAGCACGAGCATGAGGATGTCCCAATCTAGCATGCCAAGTAATACTATCAATCTTCTCATAAGTACTACTCAAACACATAGAATCAAAGGGTTTAGAGATCTTAGCCAATTGGAGCTGGTATAGATTATTCTTGCTGTCTCCTCTCCCAATGACCCTTCCAGTCTTCAAATCTTGGAACTCAACATCATCTGGCCTGAATACTACTTGACAGCCAAGATCAATCATGGCTTTCCTCACAGATAGTAGATTTGAAGCAAACTGTGGCATGTAGAAGGCATCTGAGTCTTTATCAAATACCTTGAGCTTTCCAACTCCTTCTATTGGAATCCTATCACCATTAGCTATCATCACACCCCCAGTAGCTTTCTTTAAATCACTCATTAAGCTTCTGTCACTAATCATGTGATGACTTGCTCCAGAATCAACAATGATGGGTTTGTTGGATGTGGATGTTTTGGCAGGAGCACCCTGTCTCCGGGTCGTAGCCAAAGCATACACATACTTGACAAACTCATCCCATTCCTCCTATGTGACACGCTCATCCGCTCCTTTGGTCTCCAGCTTCCTCATAACCCCACTGCTCTCTACAGATTCTCCCATGTAAGCTGAGTAAGAACACTCTCCCATAAGAACCTGTTGTGCTTCTTCTCTGCCCATCTTCATAGTACCATAGCTACCTTGATAACCAGACAGTATGCTTCTCTTCCAACACCTTCCTCTTCTGATCTGAGCCTTAGACCGTCGTCTCAGCCTTCCCTTCTTCCTTTTACTCCAAGTTATCTCTTTGTTCTCTTCCATCACTTGATGAAGCCTCTGAACAAGTACACACACTTCTTCCATGTTAGGTAGCTTCTCTTCCTTGAGAATAAGCTTTACCAACCAGCCATAAGATGAATCCAAACTTGCAAGGAGGCTGAAGACAACATCTTGCTCTCGCCACTCTTCTAGCACTCTTGGATCACAACTTCTTGGTCTCAAGCTTTGTAACTCCGACCAAAAACATCTCAGCTTCTTCACATGCTGATTGAAACCTTCTTTCCCTTGTTTTAACTCACAGATCATCTTCCTGACTTCATACATCCTCCTTAGATTGATCTTGTTCTCATAAACATCTTCAATCTTCTCAAGAGATATACTTTCTTCAAGACTCAACTGATCTTCACACTTCAACCTTGCTGTCTGACCCCCATCAGCAGCTCTCTCCATTAAAGGTTCTCCCTTTACATGATTACTCCAAATCTCACAGCTTCCTAAGGCTGTCTTTACCCATCTTGGCCAAACCCACTTGTTTTCTTCTTGAATCTTCACTGCTCCACTAGATTCGTGCCTCATATCCATGTTTCCACCAGAGAATCTCAAATAAACCCAGCCACAAAGAATAGACAACACACATACCCAGAAACCTCAACAACCCAAGAACACTCAAGAACACTCAAGAACACTCTGATTTTGAGAAAAAGAAATCACACTCACCCCCTTTTTGCCAACCTGGCTCTGATACCATATACACTTTTGTGTATTAGAGCATGATTCAACTAATCAGAGATAATCAGATGAAAAGATTAAAGAGATTAAGAGATTTTAGTGAGAGAATAAAGAGAGAGACTCAAAACTCCATTAATTAATTACTGAGATGGTTTACATGTATATTTAAATGGAGATACAAGGGATTTCGAAATTAGACTCCAAGCATGTGTAGTCAAAGCTAGCTGTCACACTGGTTTGAAATACTTGGCTGAGAGGCTTCACATGCTTGGACAGGCTGTAAAGTTGTTTCCCCTTTCCAGCTATGCTCTCACCTTATCCTCTTGCCTTATCCTCACTGCTGTACGAGTTTCTCCTTTCCAGACTTCATAGATGCAAGGTAACTTCTCAATAGTACCTCAGTTACCTTCATCTCAAGTTACTGTGGTAACTTTCCAAAGTTACTGTGGTAACTTGGAGTTACTGTCTCATCCTCAACACTTCTCTTCTCTAACTAATCCCTGAACCTCCAAGACTCCATCTCTTTATTACCTCATCTCAATATAGCACAGCTTCTTCGTCCTTCCAATCAAACCAGGATGAATCTCTTTGTAAGAAGCTTGATTTGGATACATAAAGTGGTGGAGAATCACCAGGAAGTTGAATAAATCTCATAGGAGTTGGGATGAAGAAGTTATCCCACTTTCAAATCAGGTGATTCTAGTTTCCCAGTTTGGGAATAGCACAGCTTCATCATCGTTCCAATCAAACCAGGATGAATCACTTTGTGAGAAGCTTGGTTTGGATACATAAAGTGGTGGAGAATCACCAGGAAGTTGAATAAATCTCATAGGAGTTGGGGAAAGAAGTTATCCCACTTTCAAATCAGGTGATTCCCAGTTTCCCAGTTTGGGAATAGCAGCTTTCTTGTCCTTCCAATCAAACCAGAATGAATCACTTTGTGAGAAGCTTGATTTGGATACATAAAGTGGTGGAGAATCACCAGGAAGTTGTAATAAATCTCATAGGAGTTGGGATGAAGAAGTATCCCACTTTCAAATCAGGTGATTCCAGTTTCCAGGTTTGGGAATAGCACAGCTTCATCGTCGTTCCAATCAAACCAGGATGAATCATGTTGTGAGAAGCTTGGTTGGATACATAAAGTGGTGGAGAATCACCAGGAAGTTGAATAAATCTCATAGGAGTTGGGAAAAGAAGTTATCCCACTTTCAAATCAGGTGATTCCAGTTTCCAGTTTGGAATAGCACAGCTTCATCGTCGTTCCAGTCAAACCAGGATGAATCACTTTGTGAGAAGCTTGATTTGGATACATAAAGTGGTGGAGAACACCATGAAGTTGAATAAATCTCATAGGAGCTTGGAGAAAAGAAGTTATTCACACTTTCAAATAAGGTGGGG
>NW_026015274.1:0-78350 GCF_020379485.1 Brassica napus | reverse complement strand
TTTAATTAAATGGATTAATTAGGATTAATTAAGAGTAATCATGATTAATTAAAGATTAAATTATAGATTAATTTGAAATAAATTATGGAAGTAAATAATGTGAAGTAAAATGATGTGAAGTCTTGTTATATTCACTATCCCTAAAGCCCCCGCATTACCGTGACTTGGTCCTGCGAATGGAACAAGGTCATGAAGACACGATGATGGGGTAGCTCCCTGGAGACCGTGTACTGCATGACGATGCAGTGTCGGATTGTTCATACCGGACATTTGACAATGATGGTGATGCTAACTCACTAGTCTCGGTTAGCCTTAGTGGTTTTTCGGGTCTAGTATATATATTGTATTATATGATTATGGTAACGGGCGGTGTGGGTGTTGTGGAAGTGATTTAAAAATAAGAATTCACAATGATGATAGATATTAAAATATAGTACTAGTACTTTGCATGATCATGTATATGCATTTGATAATTGCTTGATTTATTATTGATTGTGTTGTGATTCTAGATTCAGTGAGTAAACTAGTTGCTCATGACTCATTTGTGTGTGCAGGTAACCCTTAGGCGGGAGACACTTAAATCTTTTGGACGGAAGGAGCGGCCAACCAAAGGTAGTATTTTGTTGTCCTTGCAACGTACATTTTGATGTATATATACTTAAAACGTTGTTGGGCGATAGGCCGTAGGGTAAACTATAACAGTTTGTAAGATGTTTAAAGTAAATAAATAATGTATAAAAGATGTTTATAAATCACGAGTTCTCATATGATATTAGTCCTTGTCCGGGACGAACTAACTATCGAATATTGCTTTATCGGGTTGAAAAGCCTAGAGTAATATCCGATAGGAGTGTCTGTGTTCTTTGGTTGTTGGTCTAAGGTGATCGGATTTATTTCGAGAACCTCGGGTCGACCATCAGGGAACATCGACCGTGTCATTTTCGGTTATCTACGATCGGGGGTGTCACAAAGGTGGTATCAGAGCATTGTTATACGATGCTAGAATGGGACTTGTTTCAAAAAACTTTCGAGTCAAAAATGTGTCGCAAGGATAATTAGGATATGCTGGTTTGTTCCTTCTTTTAGGAATTGATAGACCTGGGTAGAAACTTACCATGATCTTTTGTTGCAGATGCCACCGAGACAGGCACATCGTGGTGGACATTATCTACCGATACCTATTTCATCATCTTCAGACTCCTCGCCGCATCTACTCCGGCACCACTTCTGACTCCTAGCTTTGAGGCTACACCTTCAGGCTCTAGCTTTGAGACTGACCCGTCTGAAGGGTCATATGATCAGACACCAGAGCACATTCCTTTGTCTCCAGACCCATACTTTATGGACATCGAGGTGGATGTGGTACACGATAGTCCAGTGCATGGAGATCATCCCGCAGCTCCTGCCGCTGATATTCCACCAGCTCCTGCTGCTCATATTCCACCGGCCCCTGCCGCACCTATTCCGGCAGCACAACCTCAACCAGCGCCAACCGATCCAGCTATGATAGCACTTCTGGAACTGATGGCTGAGATGGTGAATTTGCAATATCAAGCATTGAATGCACAGCGAGAAGCACAGCGTGCTCAGCCAGCTCCAGTACCTACCACTTCTCACCCGGACTTCCTGAAGATAGTCATGATTATGAAGAACTTGGGGACGAAGCATTACCAGGGAGGCACTGATCCCTTTGAAGCTGATGCGTGGCTTCACAATCTCGAGCAGAACTTTGCTGCAACCCGTTGTCCGGAAGAATTTAAAAAAGACGTGGCTGTTTACTATTTAGAGAAGGACGCCATCAGTTGGTGGTTATGCGTAGAGAGGAACTTTGGAGACTTCAATCTGAGTTGGGCTGACTTCGTACAGCGTTCGTTCGAAAGTACTTCCCACCGGAAGCCCGTGATCGATTGGAGATTAAATTCATGGAGCTAGTTCAGGGAGGATTATCTGTTAGGAAGTATGAGGCAGAGTTCACCCGTCTCAGGAAGTATGTCCACTATGGTCGAGAGGACGAGATGATGATTATCCGTAAGTTCCTTCGAGGACTTAACCCATATATCAGGAGCAGACTTGAGGCAGTAGAGTTTCATCGGCTTGCTGATCTTGTTGAGCGTGCTGTGAACGTTGAGGAGGCCATTGCTGCTGAGAGAGCTTCTTCTAGCAATGCCGCACAACCTAGACGTCCATCTGTTCCGTTCCAGCCTCAGCCGCATTCTGCTATGCAGCGAGGACGAGGAGGTAGAGCTTTTCGGGGAGGTCGTTCTGGAGGTTCTAGACCTAGAACCCCGACTTGTTTCACTTGTGGCCAGCTGGGCCATGTTAGGAGGGATTGTCCGACCGTGGGACAGTTCCAACCGGCTGTACCATCTCACATCACTTGTTTCACGTGTGGAGAGCGAGGACATTATGCGACATCATGTCCACGCACTCATCTTGCTCAGCCTGTTGTTTCGAGTGCTCGACCCGCCAGACCAGTTAACCCACCTTTACCCTTACCTCCTGCTAAGCGTCAAGCCACTGCTGGTAGGGCTTACGCTTTAGAGTTACCAGGACCATCCGGACCACCTCAGGGTCCGATTTCAGGATTGTTTTCTTATCCGATTGAGTATTGCATAAATTATTAAAAATAAAAAAATAATTGATTTGTGAATTAGTGATATAAAAATATTATAAAAGTGGTTGAGTAAGTAATTGACGGTAAAGTCAATTATTGTCAGGGACTTTGCTTGTGGGTGGAATATCCGCCCACATCCTTTTCGATTCAGGAGCAACACATAGTTTTGTAGCTCCCGAAGTAGCATCCCAATTCGATGGAGAATTCACTAAGGTGAATTTATCCATTCCCGTTCTAACTCCCGGAGATCAAGTTCTTGAAACTGAAGGCTGTATTCTAAGAGTTCCAATCATTATCCAAGATATGGTTTTTCGGCTGATTTGTTAGTTCTCCCCTTAGAGAGGTACGAGGTAATCTTAGGGATGGATTGGCTGTCAAGTTACCGAGCTCACCTTGATTGTGGTCGAGGGAAGATTGTTTTCGAGAGAGATACCCAACCCCCTTTAGCTTACCATGGCATAGTACCAAGTGATGGAGCGTCATTAGTGTCAGCATTGAGAATTGAAAACCTTTTGGAGAAGGGTGAAGAAGTATACTTAGTGACCTTAGTTGCTGGACTAGTAGAAGACGAGAAAGAGCAGAACATGGAAGAAATACCAGTAGTCAGAGAATATGAGGACGTGTTTAAGGCATTAGAGGGATTGCCGCCGTCTAGGAGTAACCCCTTTAGTATAACCTTAGAACCCGGATCAGCTGCAATAGCAAAGGCACCATACCGAATGGCACCAGCAGAACTCGCCGAGTTGAAGCAGCAGTTAGCTGATTTGTTAGACAAGGGTTTCATACGTCCTAGTTCATCACCATGGGGAGCACCCGTTCTATTTGTAAAGAAGAAAGACGGAAGCATGCGGTTATGTATTGATTATCGTGGAATCAATAACGTAACCATAAAAGACAAGTACCCACTCCCAAGAATTGATGAGCTGTTAGACCAGTTACAAGGCGCAAGCTTGTTTTCGAAGATTGATTTAGCTTCAGGTTATCATCAGATTCCAATTTCCGAAACCGATATCATGAAGACCGCCTTTAGAACCCGCTATGGACACTTTGAGTTCGTAGTAATGCCTTTTGGTCTTACCAAGGCCCCGGCTGCATTTATGCGACTGATGAATGAAGTATTTCGGGATTACCTGGATGAGTTTGTTATCATATTCATTGACGACATCCTCATATATTCCCGAAGTGCAGAAGAACACGAAAGGCATCTACGATTAGTTTTGGAGCGTCTCCGAGATCAAAAGCTTTTTGCTAAGCTTAGTAAATGTCGTTTCTGGAAAAGAGAAGTTGGCTTCTTAGGACATCGAGTGTCAGAAGAAGGAGTTGCCGTCGATCCAGAAAACATAGCTGCTATTAAGGAATGGCCGCATCCGACTTCTGTTACCGAGATTCGAAGTTTTCTCGGATTGGACGGCTATTACAGAAAGTTTGTCCAAGCATTTGCAAGCATATCAAAGCCTTTGACTCGTCTTACCGGTAAAGGGATTGCTTATGAATGGAGTATAGAAACCGAGAAAGCATTCGAAAGTTAAAAGAAGCTTTGACGACTGCACCTATCTTAGCATTGCCTAAGCCTAACCAACCATACACCGTGTATAGGTATGCATCTCATGTTGGTTTAGGTTGTGTGCTGATGCAAGAAGATAAGGTAATCGCCTATGCATCTAAGCAACTAAGAAAGCATGAAGTGAATTATCTGACACATGACCTAGAGATGGCTGCAGTAATATTTGCCCTTCGGATTTGGCGATCATATTTGTATGGTGAGAAGATCCAAGTATTCACTGACCATAAAAGCCTTAAGTATCTTTTCACTCAACCTGATCTGAACCTAAGGCAAAGACGACGGATGGAGTTTGTAGCTGATTACGACATGCAGATCCTATACCATCCAGGAAAAGCCAACGTTGTTGCTGATGCGTTGAGCAGAAGGAAAGTTGATGTAGATGTTGAAAAGAACTCCAGAACTTGGAAGCGGAATTCAAGATGATTAGTTTGGCTGCCTTAGAAGGAGAGGAAAGAGAACCTCTAGGACTACAAGCAGTAAGCCAAGCTGGTTTACTTTCTCGTATCCGAGAATATCAAATGAGAGATGTGAACCTGAAGAAGATACGAGAGCAGTTGAACGAAGGAAACATTGTTGGGGTCAAAAACGGTTACGACGGAATTACCACCCGAAAATCCTCAGAGATCGTATTTCCGAAAGAGTTAGTAAAAGAAGGGATGTAATTTTCGTAAAAATAACCTATACGAGGTTATTTTTACGAAGAAGTATTCTTTGGGATTCAAACCGAACGATCGTCCCGCTCGGTCGCTACGTAGCGACCGAGCTCGGGCCAAAGCTCGGTCGCTACGTAGCGACCGAGTGATCATCCCGCTCGGTCGCTACGTAGCGACCGAGCTCAGCCAAGCTCGGTCGCTACGTAGCGACCGAGCGATCGTCCCGCTCGGTCGCTACGTAGCGACCGAGCTCGAGCCAAAGCTCGGTCGCTACGTAGCGACCGAGCGATCGTCCCGCTCGGTCGCTACGTAGTGACCGAGCTCGAGCCAAAGCTCGGTCGCTACGTAGCGACCGAGCGATCGTCCCGCTCGGTCGCTATGTAGCGACCGAGCGATCGTCCCGCTCGGTTGCTACGTAGCGACCGAGCTCAGCCAAGCTCGGTCGCTACGTAGCGACCGAGCGATCGTCCCGCTCGGTCGCTACGTAGCGACCAAGCTCGAGCCAAAGCTCGGTCGCTACGTAGCGACCGAGCAATCATCCCGCTCGGTCGCTACGTAGCGACCGAGCTCAGCCAAGCTCGGTCGCTACGTAGTGACCGAGCGATCGTCCCGCTCGGTCGCTACGTAGCGACCGAGCGAACATCCCGCTCGGTCGCTACGTAGCGACCGAGCTCAGCCAAGCTCGGTCACTACGTAGCGACCGAGCGATCGTCCCGCTCGGTCGCTACGTAGCGACCGAGCTCGAGCCAAAGCTCGGTCGCTTTGTAGCGACCGAGCGATCGTCCCGCTCGGTCGCTACGTAGCGACCGAGCTCGAGCCAAAGCTCGGTCGCAACGTAGCGACCGAGCGATCGTCCCGCTCGGTCGCTACGTAGCGACCGAGCTCGAGCCAAAGCTCGGTCGCTACGTAGCGACCGAGCGATCGTCCCGCTCGGTCGCTACGTAGCGACCGAGCTCGAGCCAAAGCTCGGTCGCTTTGTAGCGACCGAGCGATCGTCCCGCTCGGTCGCTACGTAGCGACCGAGCTCAGCCAAGCTCGGTCGCTACGTAGCGACCGAGCGATCGTCCCGCTCGGTCGCTACGTAGCGACCGAGCTCGAGCCAAAGCTCGGTCGCTACGTAGCGACCGAGCGATCGTCCCGCTCGGTCGCTACGTAGCGACCGAGCTCAGCCAAGCTCGGTCGCTACGTAGCGACCGAGCGATCGTCCCGCTCGGTCGCTACGTAGCGACCGAGCTCGAGCCAAAGCTCGGTCGCTACGTAGCGACCGAGCGATCGTCCCGCTCGGTCGCTACGTAGCGACCGAGCTCGAGCCAAGCTCGGTCGCTACGTAGCGACCGAGCGATCGTCCCGCTCGGTCGCTACGTAGCGACCGAGCTCGAGCCAAAGCTCGGTCGCTACGTAGCGACCGAGCGATCGTCCCGCTCGGTCGCTACGTAGCGACCGAGCTCAGCCAAGCTCGGTCGCTACGTAGCGACCGAGCGATCGTCCCGCTCGGTCGCTACGTAGCGACCGAGCTCGAGCCAAAGCTCGGTCGCTACGTAGCGACCGAGCGATCGTCCCGCTCGGTCGCTACGTAGCGACCGAGCTCAAGCCAAAGCTCGGTCGCTACGTAGCGACCGAGCACTCGTTTCGCTCGGTCGCTACATAGCGACCGGGCTCGAGCCAAAGTTCGGTCGCTGTGTAGCGATTGAACCTTTCCGAACATCGATACGACACCAGTCCTTGCATTCTCGTCAAACCTTCGAATGCTATCTCCCGAAGACCGTAGCAAGCTCAGTCCATGTTTCCCGCTATTCTAATTCATCGATCAAACTTCGCGGATTAGAAACCGCGGAAAACTCGTAGTAAACGTGTCGAGTCGGAAGACGGCCCAAAGGGACCTAAAACACGACTCGAGGCCCATCCTACGATTTTTCTTAACCAAAAGCCCGTGAACCACAGCATGGTTCACGCTTGGCCCACGAGGAAGGATAAATGTCAAGTTTCCGCGGATAAATACGGAAGTTTTGAAGATAATTGTGAAGATCGGGAAAAATGGAATATCTCCATTTTTATGCTATGACGGCTTAAGGGCAGAAGAGTAAAAGCGTAAACCGACCTTGGAGCTAGTATATAAGGAGTCCTAGGCGAGGAGCAGAGAGAGGAACTTTTTCAGAGAAAACTTAGCACTTAGAGCGATTTAGGCAACTTTCCGTTTTTGTTATTTCGAGCTGCGACTCAATTAGGTTTAGCCGTCTTAGGGTTGCTAGAACTAGGAATCTCGCCGACAGCTCTCGAGCCCAGGCTTATACCTTGTTGTAACGCTCATACGCAGATTCGGAATAAGATCTACTTTGCTCTCTTTTCGATTTCTTATTTTTATCGTTGTTATTCTCGTGTTCTGATTGCTTGACGTGTGGTAATTAACAGATATCCGGGTCCTCTGGGAAACTAGGGTTTTCTTAGTTTCCTTATTTAAACGGAAATCGACAGTGCGAATTTCGGTTCCCACAGTTTGGCGCTAGAAGGAGGGGGCCTTACGGATCAATCTAACCCGCAAAAGCCACACACAGTCAGACATGTCAACCAACGACGCGGATAACGTGCAAACTCCCCTTAACGGAGGCAGCGGCACCGATCTCCACACTCCGGTAGCGGACGTATCTGCGGCCAACGCGCAAGCCAACGCCGCGACTCTCGAGGAGTTTAAAAAGATGTTCGCCACCTATGAAAAAAGGTCGGAAGAACAGGATAAGCTCGTGAATACCTTGACCAAACAGGTTGAAACCTTAACGGCAAGGACCCAAGCTATCCGTCCCCGCGGAACCACCAAAATCCGCGGGAAGAGGCTCGATTTCGCCACCCCACTCGATAGAGCAGGAGTCGCGCGGGAACGACCTTCCGGTCAAAACCCCAGCGAGAAGTCTCCCATCGAGAAGGGGAACTCTGAAAGTCTTCCGCTCCCTGCAAAGGACTCGGAGGATAACGAAGCCGAACACATTGACCTGGATCCTAGCGATGTCTCCAACGACACCGACGAGGATGTCGACAGACATCCAAGAAGGACCAGAAGCCGATCCGCTCGGGAAGGCTCCCCGTTCGAAAAACCAATGACGGAAGAAGAAGAAGTCGCCTATTGGAACGAACAAGAGGAGCTGGCCGAAAGGCAAACCGAGCTCACTCGCAGTAAGCGCCGACAGGCTCGGAAATCCACTGACGAGACATCGGATATCCGCGATCTTCGCGACTACATCACCAAGACTGCGGCAGAAGTGAGAGCCGTAAAGTCTCAAATCCATCATGCTACTAGTGCTGCCCCCGAGATCGATCGACTGCTGGAAGGAGCTCGAAAGACCCCCTTTACCAGTCGCATTTCGGACATGAGGGTGTCCGATCCGGGAAAGATCAAAGTACCGAAGTACGATGGTACGGCCGATCCGAAAGCGCACCTTCAGGCTTTCCACATCGCGATGGGAAGAGCAAGACTGAAGGACGGCGAAAAGGATGCCGGCTATTGCCGCCTGTTCGTCGAAAATCTTGAAGGAGCAGCGCTCGAATGGTTCGCACGCCTTCGTCGCAACACCATCGGGAGTTTTCGACAGCTCGCATCGGAATTCCTCAAACAGTACTCTGTATTCATAGACAGGGAAACCTCCGATGTTGATCTCTGGAGTCTCTCCCAGAGGGAAGACGAACCCCTCCGCGAGTTTATCAGTCGGTTCAAACTGATAATGTCCAGGGTCAGCGGGATAAGCGACAAAGTGGCCATCGACGCGCTGAGAAAGACGCTCTGGTACAAGTCGAAATTCAGAAAATGGATAACTCTCGACAAACCGCGAACGATCCAGGACGCCCTCCACAAAGCAACGGACTATATCATAGTGGAGGAAGAAACTAAAGTCTTATCGCAAAAACATAAGCCGGCAAGACCATCCTCGAAAGACGCAGATCCGAAGGGGAAAAAGAAGAACTCTCGTAACGACAAGTACGTCCATCACGAGGGGGAAGATCTCCAAGGAGCGCATAACTATGCGATCAATTCGGATCAAGGCCGGACCACGGGCAACACATGGACTCGCAATCAAGGGTATGACGAGAACACCTTCTGCGAGTTCCACCAATCCCGAGGACACTCCACGACTAATTGCAAAGTCTTAGGAGCAAGACTGGCCGCGAAGCTGCTCGCTGGAGAGCTTTCGGAAGTAACTAGCGTCAAGGATCTCATCCTCGATTCTGATCGGCCTCCAAAGACGGACAGAAATCCGCCCGCCGAAAAATCTCCTCAACGAAACCAACCTGGGGATAAACGCGGTAGGAGGCCGGATGACAAAGGGAACGATAACAATCGTCGCAGAGTCAATATGATCATCGGAGGATCTCAATACTGCGGCGATACCGTGTCAGCCATCAAGGCTTACCAACGGAAGGCAGAATCAAGCGCAAATTGGCCTACATGGTCTCCTCCTCGAGACGGCCAAAGTTGCTCGATCACCTTCACGGAGGAAGAAGCCGGCGGTATCGACCAACCTCACTGCGACCCGCTCGTCATAGATCTCGTCATACGAGATTTAGAAGTCGGAAGGGTACTCGTCGATACGGGAAGCACGGTCAACGTAATCTTCCGCGACACTCTCAAGCGGATGAGTATCGAACTCGGAGAGGTAATTCCGACGCCAAAACCACTCACGGGTTTTTCAGGCGAAGTGTCGATGACTCTCGGATCAATCCAATTGCCAGTCATGGCCAAGGAGATCACGAAAATCGTCGAATTCGCGGTAGTCGACCATCCCGCTATCTACAACGTGATCATGGGAACCCCATGGCTCAACGCCATGCAGGCAGTTCCGTCAACTTACCACCTGGGTCTCAAGTTCCCAACGCCGAGCGGAGTCGCGGCCATCTGGGGATGCCAAAAACAGTCGCGACTATGCTTCCTCGCGGAGCATAAGTTAAGGCAAATCACGGCTTCTGCAAACGGCAAACGCGCGAAGATAGATCGATCTTCGGCCAAAAGCGCCCCGCACAAGGACGAAGTAAAATCGTCTGTCAACGCAAACGCATCGGACGTCGAAGCTCGACATAAATCCGAAGCCCACGCGACAACTCAACCGGAACATCCGGAAAATAGCGTCGACCCAGCCACGATCGACACGGTCAAGGCGGACATCGCGACACCAACCGCCGAGTAAGAACACTCGCGGCATGAAACAGAACTACGAGATGGCTTGATCCTCGAAAGGGGTACGTAGGCAGCTTGTCAAAAGACGAGTTCAGCTATCCCCCTCTCTAAAAGGGGGGGGGGAGTGGGTGCGTATACTCGTATACTCCCACAATCGCCATTATTGTAATCGAGTTTTTAGAAACATAAAAATTTTTACAATATACACTGTCTTTTTATCGAAAACGCTTACGCTTCAGTTTACGCTCGTCTGCGGCCTCATCCGGCCCAAAAATCGTAAAGATTATCACCTTTCAAACACGCAAAAATACACGCATAATCCTCGAAAATAACTGCGAGACGTCGCAAAAAGTTAAAATTCGAGGACAATGCTAAACAAATTGTCCGAACGCGACCACCAAAAACTTTACACCCCGTTCGTCGATTGGCCCCGACGAACACGCCAGCCGTCTTAAACAAACGCAATCCGATCACTCTTTTGATCTTTAAAAACGTCCAGCACAAGGACAAAAGCGCGCTACAACAAAAATCCGAAATTTTGGTTTAGCACTTCCAGTTGATTCTGAGAAGATGCTCGATTCGTACCATACAAGTCATATAAGCCGAGAACATATCGCGGACTTTAAACCGGTGCGAGTCAGGAAGAAATCGCAACAGGAAAAACGATAGCCGGCTAGTCACCGCACAAACCTTAACCGAAAGTAAACCTAGGTCTTGCCCTAAACCCAACGCTCTGGTCTCAAACATCTCAAGGCATGATATCTAAAAGATACGAGATCATAAACCATGCCTCTCCGTTCGTATCTCAATGTTCTCGAAAATCGTAAAGACAGATAAATTTTTACGAAAATCACGAACGAACCAACAGATTGAACGTCTAATTAGAACTACATACGAGACGACAACTCGTATTTACTTCAACCCTACTCAGGAAAAACTCGAAACAAAACATTTATCATATAAATAAACCGCGTAAAGCGGCAAGGGATTCAAAGCCACCAACGGCCAGTCCCGGAAATACAAATACGGCCATCTTGGCCTAAACGAAATCCAAATTCAAAGGGCCACATTCGGCCGAAAACAAGGATAACTGATCCATCCCTCATAATCCAAAGTCAAAGTCCCCGGACAACGAAGCACCAAACGCATCCGCAGGACGATCCACTTCCTCGCCACCATCGTGAAAATCGATCGGGACCTCCTCGGTATCAGGAGAAACCGGGATGGAATCCCAGAACCCTTGAATCCTCTCGTCGATCGGAGGGATAAGCGCCTCAGCGTGGGCACGGTCACTCATCCCACTCTTCATCAAGCTCATTTCCTCTTCAAACACATAGTCGTCGGCTTGCGTCCTCCAAAGACTTCCGACCGAACTACGGCACTCGCGAAAGTCGCCCACCGAGGTAAAGGCATTCTTAAGGTTCCCGTACTCAACCTGGAACTGAGATGCGCGAGTCTTCATCACCTCGACGATTTCTCTTTTGCCTTTCCTCTCCGCTCTACGAACAGCCCGCGCATGATCACGAGTAAGCTGTGCGTCTCGCTCCAGCATCTCGCCTTGCACGCGAGCGAGATCCCGCTCCGCTTTCTCCACGTTGAAGCGGTAGACCATGGCTTCTCTATGACCCGCCTCGATGGCCGAGCCCAGCAAGCTCAGGCCCTGCAAAATCGATGGGCGTGTTACAAATCCATACATAGGATAATCACTAAAAAATTCCCAAAAACAAACTAACCCCATTGATGATGCGAGATCCTTCCGCAATGACTCTCGGCCTCGCCGATTCTTTCGTAGGAGGAGGAGCATCGAAACCCGATGGCAGCCCAGCAAAGAAATCATCGAAGTCCGGAATGGGGGCCTCGCTCGAACCGCTTCCGTCGCCGTAAGCAAGGTTCGGATCCCATCCTGGAAGCATAGAGTCGTCCATCGAAAACTCTATGTCGCCAAGATCGACATCTTCTCCTTGGGAGGGATCAACGAGCCATAATGAGCAACCCACCATGCCTCGTTCTCGGCAGGATGCACCGAGTGAGGCACGAACTCCATCTTCGGAACGACGAGCTCTTCGTAAGGACTCGCGGACGAAGACCCTTTTTTCGCAATCTTTTTCTTGCTCGACATCTTTACACTTCTCTTAAGAGAATAGAGAAAAAGGGTGGAGAGAAAGATAGAAAGTTTTTTTTTTGAAAGATCTTAGAGAAAAACAAGAAAGTGAAAAAATTATGGAACAAGTTACCTCTCTTCTTATAAGACATGAGGATTTACTATTCAAGCTCGGACTTTCGCATATTAATTCCATCCATCACGCCTAACTTGCCAAACATGCCTAACCGCACGCTAGGATCCCCCCATGCATGATCCTAACGGGCTGGGGGGCTAACTGTTGGGGTCAAAAACGGTTACGACGGAATTACCACCCGAAAATTCTCAGAGATCGTATTTCCGAAAGAGTTAGTAAAAGAAGGGATGTAATTTTCGTAAAAATAACCTATACGAGGTTATTTTTACGAAGAAGTATTCTTTGGGATTCAAACCGAACGATCGTCCCGCTCGGTCGCTACGTAGCGACCGAGCTCGGGCCAAAGCTCGGTCGCTACGTAGCGACCGAGTGATCATCCCGCTCGGTCGCTACGTAGCGACCGAGCTCAGCCAAGCTCGGTCGCTACGTGGCGACCGAGCGATCGTCCCGCTCGGTCGCTACGTAGCGACCGAGCTCGAGCCAAAGCTCGGTCGCTACGTAGTGACCGAGCGATCGTCCCGCTCGGTCGCTACGTAGTGACCGAGCTCGAGCCAAAGCTCGGTCGCTACGTAGCGACCGAGCTCAGCCAAGCTCGGTCGCTACGTAGCGACCGAGCGGGACGCGACCGAGCTCAGCCAAGCTCGGTCGCTACGTAGCGACCGAGCGATCGTCCCGCTCGGTCGCTACGTAGCGACCGAGCTCGAGCCAAAGCTCGGTCGCTACGTAGCGACCGAGCGATCATCCCGCTCGGTCGCTACGTAGCGACCGAGCTCAGCCAAGCTCGGTCGCTACGTAGCGACCGAGCGATCGTCCCGCTCGGTCGCTACGTAGCGACCGAGCTCAGCCAAGCTCGGTCGCTACGTAGCGACCGAGCGATCGTCCCGCTCGGTCGCTACGTAGCGACCGAGCTCGAGCCAAAGCTCGGTCGCTACGTAGCGACCGAGCGATCGTCCCGCTCGGTCGCTACGTAGCGACCGAGCTCAGCCAAGCTCGGTCGCTACGTAGCGACCGATCGATCGTCCCGCTCGGTCGCTACGTAGCGACCGAGCGATCGTCCCGCTCGGTCGCTACGTAGCGACCGAGCTCGAGCCAAAGCTCGGTCGCTACGTAGTGACCGAGCGATCGTCCCGCTCGGTCGCTACATAGCGACCGAGCTCAGCCAAGCTCGGTCGCTACGTAGCGACCGAGCGATCGTCCCGCTCGGTCGCTACGTAGCGACCGAGCTCGAGCCAAAGCTCGGTCGCTACGTAGCGACCGAGCTCAAGCCAAAGCTCGGTCGCTACGTAGCGACCGAGCACTCGTTTCGCTCGGTCGCTACATAGCGACCGGGCTCGAGCCAAAGTTCGGTCGCTGTGTAGCGATTGAACCTTTCCGAACATCGATACGACACCAGTCCTAGCATCCTCGTCAAACCTTCGAATGCTATCTCCCGAAGACCGTAGCAAGCTCAGTCCATGTTTCCCGCTATTCTAATTCATCGATCAAACTTCGCGGATTAGAAACCGCGGAAAACTCGTAGTAAACGTGTCGAGTCGGAGGACGGCCCAAAGGGACCTAAAACACGACTCGAGGCCCATCCTACGATTTTTCTTAACCAAAAGCCCGTGAACCACAGCATGGTTCGCGCTTGGCCCACGAGGAAGGATAAATGTCAAGTTTCCGCGGATAAATACGGAAGTTTTGAAGATAATTGTGAAGATCGGGAAAAATGGAATATCTCCATTTTTATGCTATGACGGCGTAAGGGCAGAAGAGTAAAAGCGTAAACCGACCTTGGAGCTAGTATATAAGGAGTCCTAGGCGAGGAGCAGAGAGAGGAACTTTTTCAGAGAAAACTTAGCACTTAGAGCGATTTAGGCAACTTTCCGTTTTTGTTATTTCGAGCTGCGACTCAATTAGGTTTAGCCGTCTTAGGGTTGCTAGAACTAGGAATCTCGCCGACAGCTCTCGAGCCCATGCTTATACCTTGTTGTAACGCTCATACGCAGATTCGGAATAAGATCTACTTTGCTCTCTTTTCGATTTCTTATTTTTATCGTTGTTATTCTCGTGTTCTGATTGCTTGACGTGTGGTAATTAACAGATATCCGGGTCCTCTGGGAAACTAGGGTTTTCTTAGTTTCCTTATTTAAACGGAAATCGACAGTGCGAATTTCGGTTCCCACAAACATCGGAGGATATCAAGTTGCAAGTGATGGAACTTTGTTACTCAATGGTCGAGTAACTGTTCCGAAAGGAGAAGGACTTCAAGAGGAGATTCTAAGGACTGCACACCATTCTCTCTTAAGCATTCATCCCGGGAGCACAAAGATGTATCGAGATATCAGAAGATATTACCACTGGCCAGGGATGAAGAGAGATGTTGCCATATGGGTTTCTCAGTGTCAAATTTGCCAGAGGATAAAAGCTGAACACCAAGTCCCAGGTGGCTTACTTAAAAGCCTACCTATCCCTGAATGGAAATGGGATGCAGTAGCGATGGACTTTATTTCTGGTTTACCTCGAGCACCCGGCCGTGGGAATGATGCAGTTTGGGTGATTGTCGATCGTCTCACCAAATCTGCTCATTTCCTATCGATGAAACTTACAGACAAAGTTGAGACGTTAGCAGAGCTATATTTGGAGGAAATAGTAAAGCTTCATGGGGTACCAGCAAATATAGTTTCAGACCGAGACCCGCGCTTTACAGCTGAATTTTGGCGAGCCTTTCAACAAGCCTTGGGAACTGATTTGCATATGAATACAGCGTTTCATCCAGAAACCGATGGCCAAACCGAAAGAACCATTAGAACTCTGGAAGATCTGTTAAGGTTGTGTATCTTAGACTGGAATGGTCCGTGGGAAAAGTTTTTGCCGCTGATAGAATTCTCCTACAACAATAGCTACCACTCTAGTATTGGTATGTCACCATACGAAGCATTGTATGGTGGACCTTGTAGAACGCCAGTATGTTGGGCAGAAGTTGGTGAGAGAAGAATTCTTGGTCCAGAAATAGTAGATGAGGCTGCAGAAAAAGTAAGGATAATTCAAGCCAATATGAAGAAGGCTCAAGACCGACAAAAGAAGTATGCAGACCGCGGTAGAAGAGAAGTCATTTTTGCAGTAAATGATTTAGTCTTCTTGAAAGTAGCTGCACAAAAAGGAAAGGATCGATTTGGAAAAATTGGGAAGCTAGCTACTCGTTACATTGGGCCGTACCAAATTGTCGCTAGAGTTGGAAAAGTAGCCTATAGACTAGAACTTCCACACGATATGACTATGCATCCGGTATTTCATGTGTCAATGCTGCGTAAGCATATACCAGATTCGAATATAGTCGAGCCGCAGCGACCAGAGAACTTGCAACCTAACCTCACTTATCCTGAAGGTCCTTTGCGAATAGGCGAGCGTCGTATCAAGAAATTGAAGAATAGGGAAATTTCGCAAGTTCAAGTATTTTGGGGAAAGCGACAGAGAGTTGTTATAACATGGGAGGATAAAGATAAGTTCAGAGTTGATTATCCAGAACTCTTCTCAGATACCCCAGTCGTCCAGTAAAGGGTGTACACTTGTTTTTTGAGAATTCGGGGATGAATTCTTTTAAGGGGGGAAGAGTGTAATAACCCTCATGAGCCAATAAATTTTTGGTCGAGAAAAATCCCGCTCGACCAGTTTTTAGTTGGTTCAACAAGGATTAATAAAAATAAAGATCGACCCGGTAGATTAATTTCTCGAAAGGACTGTCTTGTGGTTGAAAGACCTTCACTTGATAGTTTGGTCGAGTCTTAATATTTTGGTCGAATTTTTATTAAACTGGAAGAGATTTTCTGAGAGCAAGAAGAGAGCCAAAGATAAGGAATATTTGGTTGAAAAATTATTGAAAATTATCAACCAACTGCTACAATTAATTTTGGACCAGACTCATGTCTTCCACCAGCCTGCTTGCTCACTCAGTCTTTAATCACATGACTTGCACCTACCTGCTTGCCTAGCTTCTTCAGTAACTGTCACATGACAATCACAAGCTGCCTGCTTGCCTTGTTTCTTAGATTGTCATGTGAGAAGCACATGAAAGGGCTGGAGTTTCTTCAGGTTAAGGAAAGGACAGCAGCTTGTGCTGAGAGTGCTGAAGCAGCTGGCCAGCTGTCCCCACTCAGCTTAGCTTTGTCCTGAGTGAAACCCTCACCTGAAGCAAGCTCACCTCATATTTAACCCCTCTCCAGCTTCTTCCCACATTCAGAACCCTGCCGAAAAACCTAGAGAATTTCAGAGAGAAAAAGAGAAAGAAGAACAGAAAAATCAGTGAGAAAAATCAAGAAAATAAATCAAGAAAAAATTGGTGGTGACCTAATCTTCAACCTTAGCTCAGTTTCTTACCTTGGGAAAGATCAGAAGGTGAGATTTTTAAATAAAACCCTAGACCTAGTTGAGTTCAGATCATGATCAGACCTTGATCTTTCTCTTTGATCAGTCCAGCCACAAGCTTACCTTGGAGAAGAGGATCAGCTGAGGCCATCTAGTCCTTTGGTTCATCTTGGTAAGCTTTGGTCTCCTTGCCTCAGTCAGTATCTGATCAGAACAGTTGATGTTTAGTTTAGGTCTTGGTCGGATCAGTTGTATAAGTTCTGATACAGTTCAGTTCTTGTTAATTTCGGTTTGAATCAACCTCTTAGAACCACCAGCTATGATATTTTGATCTGGCTTTGAGTAAACCGATTTGAACTCAGTCTGATCTTGTCCTGAACTTTGGTAGACTGACTAGAACCGAGCTGAACTTGTATAGTCTGAGCAGAACCAAGCTTGAACTGATCTGATCTAAGGTGTTAAGGCATGAACCGAACTGATCTTGTGATCATACCACTCTGTTTCAGGTCAGAGGTAGAGTAAAGCTTGAAGTATCCAGTCCTGTCCATTCAGCCTTTATCAAGTGGAACTCAAGTCTTGTCCAAGCAAGTTTCAAGACTAATCTTTAGATGAGTCTAGAGAGAAGATGAGATAGATCATGAATGTGTACATGATTGAGTTTAAATTGTAGTATCTCAATTAGATAGTAAAGTCTTTGAATCCTTTAAGAAGTGTATGGGTTTACTTAGTGTAAACACTTACACTTAAAGATTAATCAAAAGGTTAAAGTGAGGTTAATCATAATCATAGTACTTGTTCCCAAGTACTAATCTTAATTATGAAATAATCATGGTTTTCATTATGGATTAATCTTGGTTTAATTAAGAATTTAATCTAAGATTAATTAAGGAGTAATCATGATTAATTAAGTACTAATCTTGGATTAATTAAAGATTAATATAAGATTAATTAAGGATTAATCTAGGATTAATTAAGAGTTAATTATGATTAATTAAGGATTAATTATAGATTAATTTGAAATAAATATGGAAGTAAAATAATGTGAAGTAAAATGATGTGAAGTCTTGTTATATTCACTATCCCTAAAGCCCCCGCATTACCGTGACTTGGTCCTGCGAATGGAACAAGGTCATGAAGACACGATGATGGGGTAGCTCCCTGGAGACCGTGTACTGCATGACGATGCAGTGTCGGATTGTTCATACCGGACATTCGACAATGATGGTGATGCTAACTCACTAGTCTCAGTTAGCCTTAGTGGTTTCTCGGGTCTAGTATATATATTGTATTATATGATTATGTTAACGGGCGGGTGTTGTGGAAGTGATGTTTAAAAATAAGAATTCACAATGATGATCGATATTAAAGTATAGTACTAGTACTTGCATGATCATGTATATGCATTTGATAATTGCTTGATTTATTATTGATTGTGTTGTGATTCTAGATTCACTGAGTAAACTAGTTGCTCATGACTCATTTGTGTGTGCAGGTAACCCTTAGGCGGGAGACACTTAAATCTTTTGGACGGAAGGAGCGGCCAACCAGCGGTAGTATTTTTTTGTCCTTGCAACGTACATTTTGATGTATATTTACTTAAAACGTTGTTGGGCGATAGGTCGTAGGGTAAACTATAACAGTTTGTAAGATGTTTAAAGTAAATAAATAATGTATAAAAGATGTTTATAAATCACGAGTTCTCATATGATATTAGTCCTTGTCCGGGACGAACTAACTATCGAATATTGCTTTATCGGGTTGAAAAGCCTAGAGTAATATCCGATAGGAGAGTCTGTGTTCTTTGGTTGTTGGTCTAAGGTGATCGGATTTATTTCGAGAACCTCGGGTCGACCATCAGGGAACATCTACCGTGTCATTTCCGGTTATCTACGATCGGGGGTGTCACACTTCCGCCTAGCAATATAAAGAGCACACCTCACCGACGACGAAAAAGAGGCCCGTTACTGCCGCTTCTTCGCCGAGAACCTCACGGGAGCCGCCCTCGAATGGTTCGCTGGACTAGATGAAAACTCGATTGACAACTTCACCCAGTTGGTATCTATGTTCCTCAAACAGTACTCAGTCTTCATAGAAACAAGAGTTGCCGAGGCAGATCTTTGGAATCTCAAGCAAGCGCCTTTCGAGCTGTTGAGAGCATACATAAACAAGTTCCGACAAATCAAAGCCAAGATTTTGCATCCAAACAAAGTCGTCGCCTTGGCAGCACTGAAGAATGGCATTTGGTTCTCATCCAAATTCAGGGAAGAACTGGCAGTACGAGCACCTATCTCGTTGGGTGACACCTTAAACTGAGCCTCTTACTTCGCCACCCATGAAGAGGAGGTCGCAGCCCTGAAGAAGCAGTATAGCGCGAACAAAAAAAATGTAGCGAAAAAGCCAACCGCTCCTAAAGAACCAGCGACCAAAGGGCAACATTCCTACGCAAGAAACAATGTTGGGGTCAAAAACGGTCCCGACGGAATTAAAATCCAAAAATCCTCGGAAATCGTATTTCCGAAAGAGATAGTAAAAAGAAAAATATAATTTTTGTAAAAAATAATCAACTCAAGCTCGATCATTGCGAAACTACCGCGCATGCACGCTATCTGGTCACTACGTAGCGACCGAGCGAGACGGACGCTCGGTCACTACGTAGCGACCGAGCGTCCGTCTCGCTCTGTCGCTACGTAGTGACCGAGCCCGAGCCAAGCTCGGTCGCTACGTAGCGACCGGGCTCGAACCAAAGATCGGTCGCTACGTAGCGACCAAGCGTTCGTCCCGCTCGATCGCTACGTAGCGACCGGGCTCGAACCAAAGATTGGTCGCTACGTAGCGATCGAGCTCTTCCGAAACGTCGAGACGACACCAGTCCATGCATTCTCTTCAAACCATCAATGCTATCTCCCGAAGACCTTAGCGAGCTCAGTCTATGATTTCTGCTATTCTAGATCATCGATCAAACTTTACGGATTAACACCGCGGAAAGTTCATTCCTTATCGAAAGACGGCCCAAAGGGACCTAAAACACGACTCGAGGCCCATGCTACGATTTCTTAACCAAAAGCCCGTAAACCACAGCACGGTTTACGCTTGGTCCATAAGGAAAGATAAATGTCAAGTTTCCGCGGATAAATACAAAAGTTTTGAGGATAATTACGAAGATCCGAAATAATGGAATATCTCTATTTTATGCTATGACGGCTTAAGGGCAGAAGAGTAAAAGCGTAAACCGACCTTGGAGCTAGTATATAAGGAGTCCTAGGCGAGGAGCGTGGACGAAGGATTTTTTCAGAGCAAACTTAGCACTTAGAGCAATTTAGGCAATTTTCCGTTTTTGTTATTTCGAGCTGCAACTCAATTAGGTTTAGCCGTCTTAGGGTTGCTAGAACTAGGAATCTCGCCGACAGCTCTCGAGCCCAGGCTTATACCTTGTTGTAAACGCTCATACGCAAATTCGGAATAAGATCTTCTTTGCTCTCCTTTTTCGATTTCTTATTTTTATCGTTGTTATTCTCGTGTTCTGATTGCTTGACGTGTGGTAATTAGCAGATATCCGGATCCTCTGGAAAATTAGGGTTTTCCTAGTTTCCTTATTTAAACGGAAATCGACAGTGCGAATTTTGGTTCCCACAGTTTGGCGCTAGAAGGAGGGGGATACGGATCAATCTAACCCGCAAAAACCACATCACACTCAATCAGACATGTCAACTAACGACGTGGATAACGTGCAGACTTCTATTAACGGAGGCAGCGGCACCAATCTCCACACTCCAGCAGCGGACGTACCTGCGGCCAACGCACCAGCCAACGCCGCGACGCTCGAGGAGTTCAAAAAGATGTTCGCCACCTATGAGAAAAGGTCGGAAGAACAGGATAAGCTCGTGAGTACCTAAACCAAACAGGTTGAAACTTTAACGGCAAGGACTCGAGCAATCCGTCCCCGCGGAACCACCAGAATCCGCGGGAAGAAACTCGACTTCGCTACCCCACTCGACAGATCTGGAGTCGCTCGGGAACGACCTTCGGATCAAAACCCTAGTGAGAAATCTCCCATCGAAAAGGGGAACCCTGAAAGTCCTCCGCCTCCTGCAAAGGATTCGGAGAATAACGAAGCCGAACACATCGACCTGGATCCTAGCGATGTCTCCAACGACACCGACGAGGACGTCGACAGACATCCAAGAAGGACCAGAAGCCGATCTGCTCGGGAAAGCGCTCCGTTCGAAAAACCAATGACGGAAGAAGAGGAAATCGCCTATTGGAACGAACAAGAGGAGCTGGCTGAAAGGCAAACCGAGCTCACTCCCAGTAAACGCCGACAGGCTCAGAAATCTACTGACGAGACATCGGATATCCGCGATCTTCGCGACTACATATCCAAGAATGCGGCGGAAGTGAGAGCCGTAAATTCTCAAATCCATCATGCTACTAGTGCTGCCCCGGAAATCGATCGACTGCTGGAAGGAGCTCGGAAGACCCCTTTTACCAGTCGCATTTCAGACATGAGGGTATCCGATCCGAGAAAAATCAAAGTACCGAAGTACGATGGTACGGCCGATCCAAAAGCGCACCTTCAGGCTTTTCACATCGCGATGGGAAGAGCGAGACTGAAGGACGGCGAAAAAGATGCCGGCTACTGCTGCCTGTTCGTCGAAAATCTTGAAGTAGCGGCGCTCGAATGGTTCGCACGCCTTCATCGCAACACTATCGGGAGTTTCCGACAGCTCGCATCAGAATTTCTCAAACAATACTCTGTGTTCATAGACAAAGAAACTTCTGATGTCGATCTCTGGAGTCTCTCCCAAAGGGAAGACGAACCCCTCCGCGAGTTTATCAGCCGTTTCAAACTGATAATGTCCAGGGTCAGCGGGATAAGTGACAAAGTGGCCATTGACGCGCTGAGAAAGACGCTCTGGTACAAGTCGAAATTCAGAAAGTGGATAACCCTCGACAAACCGCGAACGATCCAGGACGCCCTCCACAAAGCAACAGACTACATCATAGTCGAGGAAGAAACTAAAGTCTTATCGCAAAAACATAAGGCGGCAAGACCATCCTCGAAGGACGAAGATCCGAAAGCAAGAAAGAAGAACTCTCGTAACGACAAGTACGTCCATCATGAGGGGGAAGATCTCCAAGGGGTGCATAATTATGCGATCAATTCGGATCAAGGCCGAACCACACGCAACACGTGGACCCGCAATCAAGGGTATGACGAAAACACCTTCTGCGAGTTCCATCAGTCCCGAGGACACTCCACGACCAACTGCAAAGTCCTGGGAGCAAGGCTAGCCACGAAGCTACTCGCTGGAGAGCTCTCGGAAGTAACCAGCGTCAAGGATCTCATCCTCGACTCTGATCGCCCTCCAAAGACGGACAGAAATCCGTCCGCTGAAAAATCCCCTCAACGAAACCAGCATGGGGATAAACGCGGTAGGAGGCCGGACGACAAGGGGAATGATAACAATCGTCGCAGAGTCAACATGATCATCGGAGGATCACAATACTGCGGTGATACTGTGTCGGCCATCAAGGCTTACCAACAGAAGGCAGAGTCGAGTGTAAATTGGCCTACATGGTCTCCTCCCCGAGATGGCCAAAATTGCTCGATCACCTTCACAAAGGAGGAAGCCGGCGGCATCGATCAACCTCACTGTGATTCGCTCGTCATAGATCTCATCATACGAGACTTAGAAGTCAGAAGGGTACTCGTCGACACGGGAAGCACGGTCAACGTAATCTTTAGCGACACTCTCAAGCGGATGAGCATCGAACTCGGAGAAGTAATTCCGACGCCAAAACCGCTCACGGGTTTTTCAGGCGAAGTATCAATGACTCTTGGATCAATCCAGTTGCCAGTCATGGCCAAAGAGATCACGAAAATCGTCGAGTTCGCGGTAGTCGATCATCCCGCTATCTACAACGTGATCATGGGAACTCCATGGGTCAATGCCATGCAAGCAGTTCCATCAACCTACCATCTGGGTCTCAAATTTCTGACCCCAAGCGGAGTCGCGGCTATCTGGGGATGCCAAAAACAGTCGCGGCTATGCTTCCTCGCAGAGCACAAGTTAAGGCAAATCACGACTTCTGCAACTGCAAATCGCAAACGCACGAAGATGGATCGATTTTCGGCCATAAACGCCCCAAGGAAAGACGAATTAAAATCGTCTGCCGACACAAACGCATCGGACGTCAAAACTCAACACGAATCCGAAGCCGACGCTACAATTCAACCGGAACATCCGGAAAATAGCGTTGATCCAGCCATGATCAACACGGTCAAGGCGGACAGCGCGACATCTACCGCCGAGTAAAAACGCTCGTGGCATGAAACAGAACTACGAGATGGCTTGATCCTCGAAAGGGGTACGTAGGCAGCTCGTCAAAAGACGAGTTCAGCTATCCCCCTCTCTAAAAAGGGGGGGGGGGAGTGGGTGCGTGTACTCGTATACTCCCACTTAGAAAAATCTTCATTATTGTAATCGAGTTTTTAGAAGCTTCAAAAACTTTTACTACAATCTACGTTACTCCTTTTTATCAAAAACGTTTACGCTTCAGTTAAACACGAAAACTTTCAGGACACACCTGAAAATGTCAAGACTCTTGTCTGCAGCCTCATCCGGTCCAAAATCGTAAAATTATCATCTTTCAAACACTCAAAGATACACGTATAATCCTCGAAACTACTGCAAGACGTCGCAAAGTTAAAATTCGAAGATAATCCGAACAAATTGTCCGAATGCGACCACTAAAACCTTACACCCCGTTCGTCGATTGGCCCCGAAGAACACGCCAGCCGTCTTAAACAAACGCAATCTGATCACTCTTTTGATCTTCAAAAACGTCCAACACAAGGACAAAAGCGCGCTACAACAAAAATCCGAAATTTTGGTTTAGCACTTCCAGTTGGCTTAAAAATTGCCTCTGATAAGATGCTCGATTCGTACCATACAAGTCATATAAGCCGAGAACCTATCGCGGACTTGAAATCGGTACGAGTCAGGAAGAAATCGCAATAGGAAAAACGATAGCCGGCTAGTCACCGCACAAACCTTAACCGAAAGTAAACCTAGGTCTTGCCCTAAACCCAACGCTCTGGTCTCAAACATCTCAAGACATGATATCTAAAAGATACGAGATCCTAAACCATGTCTCTCCGTTCACGTCTCAATGTTCCCGAAAATCGTAAAGATAAGTAATTTTCTACGAAAATCACGAACGAACCAACATATTGAACGTCTCATCGGAATTAAATATGAGACGACAACTCATATCTACTTCTAAACCTACTCAGGAAAAACTCGAAATGAAACATTCGTCATATATATAAAACCGCGTAAAGCGGTAAGGGATTCAAAGCCACCAACGGCCAGTCCCGATAAGCAATAAAAACGGCCAAAACAGGCCCATACAAATCTCTCGAAATAAAGGCCACACTCGGCCTCATCACCTCTCATAGTCCAAAGTCAAAGTCCCCGGACAACGAAACACCGAACGCATCCGCGGGACGATCCACTTCCTCGCCACCATCGGGAAACCCGGTCGGAACCTCCTCGGTATCAGGGGAAACCGGGATGGAATCCCAGAACCCTTGGATCCGCTCGGCGATCGAGGGAATGAGAGCCTCAGCGTGGGCACGTTCGTTCATGCCACTCTTCATCAAGCTCATTTCCTTCTCGAACACATAGTCATCGGCTTGCGTCCTCCAAAGACTTCCGACTGAACCGCAGCACTCACGGAAATCACCCACCGAGGTAAAGGCATTCTTGAGGTTCCCATACTCAACCTGGAACTGAGAGGCACGAGTCTTCATCACCTCGACGATTTCTCTTTTTCCCTTCCTTTACGGACAGCCCGCGCATGATCACGAGTAAGTTGCGCCTCTCGCTCCAACATCTCGCCTTGCATGCGAGCGAGATCTCGTTCTGCTTTCTCCGCTTTAAAACGATAGACCATAGCTTCCCTATGGCTCGCTTCAATGGCCGAGCCAAGCAAGTTGAGGCCCTGCGAAACCAATTAACGCATTATAAGCAGAAAAAGAAATAACTAGGCAATCACAAATATTTTCGAAAAAATCAAACCCCGTTGATAATACGAGACCCTTCCGCGACAACCTTCGGCCTTCCTGTTTCATTCGTTGGTGGAGGAGCATCAAAGCCCGATGGTAAACCAGCGAAGAAATCGTCGAAGTCCGGAATAGGAACCTCACTAGAACCGCTGCCATCACCATGAGCAAGGTCTGGATCCCATCCCGGAAGCATAGAATCGTCCATCGAAAACTCTATGTCGCCAAGATCGATATCCTTCCCCTTTGAAGAATTCCACCCCGTCGCGGCAGCGGGGGCAGCGTCGGGACTCTGATCATCAGGCTCGGAGTCGTTCCCCCCTTCCACAGGATCGGGACACACAAACCTTAGCGCCTTCTGAACTCGTTTCGGCGTGAAAGATGTCCAGAAAAACGGACCATTCCTAAGAAGGTCCCTCACTTCAATGATATCCTCGGGAAACGGAGCCAGCGGGTTGATGAAAGGACGATTGTTCGGCAACCTCCGGAGTAGTGGGATATAACTCTCTTCGACAGATGCAGCGTCTATACGAACAAAGAATAAAATTTCTTCCACGAGTTGAAGTTGGAGCTGAACCTCTTAACCACCGACATGAAGCTCCGAGGGACCAGCCTATACTTTTCCTTATCCTTGACAAGCTGTAGCCTCAAAAGCGCTTCAAAGTGATCAACGGAAAGGGAGAGACCATGCTCATAGCTCAGGATCATGATTCCAATAAGGTGCTGAATGGCAAGAGGATTCAGCTGGTTTATCGCCACCTCGAAATGATCCAATACTCGGACAACGATTTTAGGAATCGGGAACAACAAGCGACAACGCACTACGAACACTTCGTAGCAAGTAAAGTAACCCTCCGGGGGGTTATCAGCGCGTTCGACTCGACGAGGAACCCGGAACTCCACCGTACTCGGAATACGATCTCGAGAAACTCGCCGGTACTCCTGCTCGGTGCCCCTTCCTCTATTGCACGATGGGTCAGGACCGGGAATGACTTCTTCTTGGGAGGAGTCATCGAACCGTAATGCGCAACCCACCATGCCTCATTCTCGGCGGGATCTACCGAGTGAGGCACGAACTCCATCTTCGGAACAATGAGCTTTTCATGTGCACTCGCGGATGAAGACCCTTTTCTCGCAATCTTTTTCTTGCTCGACATTTTATACTTCTCTTTTGGGAAAATAGAGGGAAAGGATGGAGAGAAAGAAAGAAAGTTTTTCTTATGAGAAATCTTGGAGAAAACAAGAAAGTGAAAAAAGTGTGAAGAAATTACCTCCTTTCTTATAGGTATAAGAATTTACTATTCAAGCTCGGACTTTTGGATATTAATTCCATCCAACACGCCTAACTTGCCAAACATGCCTAACCGCACGCTAGGACTCTACGATGCATGGTCCTAACGGACTGGGGGGCTAACTGTTGGGGTCAAAAACGGTCACGACGGAATTAAAATCCGAAAATTCTCGAAAATCGTATTTTCGAAAAAAGATAGTAAAAAGAATAATATAATTTTCGTAAAAAATAACCAATACGAAGTTTTTACGAAGAAGTATCCTTGAAAGACTCGAAATAAACAACTCAAGCTCGATCATTGCGAAACTACCGCGCATGCACGCTATCCGGTCGCTACGTAGCAACCAAGTCCAAGCGAATGCTCGGTCGCTACGTAGCGACCGAGCATCCATCCCGCTCGATCGCTACGTAGCGACCGGGCTCGAACCAAAGATCGGTGGCTATGTAGCGACCGAGCTCTTTTGAAACGTCGAGACGACACCAGTCCATGCATTCTCTTCAAACCATCAATGCTATCTCCCGAAGACCGTAGCAAGCTCAGTCTATGATTTCCGCTATTCTAGATCATCGATCAAACTTTGCGGATTAACACCGCGGAAAGTTCATTCCTTATCGGAAAAAATCGTAGTAAACGCTTCGAGTCGGAAGACGGCCCAAAGGGACCTAAAACACGACTCGAGGCCCATCCTACGATTTTTAACCAAAAGCCCGTAAACCACAACACGGTTTACGCTTGGTCCACAAGGAAAGATAAATGTCAAGTTTCCGCGGATAAATACGGAAGTTTTGAGGATAATTATGAAGATCGGAAAAAATGGAATATCTCCATTTTATGCTATGACGGCTTAAGGGCAGAAGAGTAAAACCGTAAACCGACCTTGGAGCTAGTATATAAGGAGTCCTAGGCGAGGAGCGTAGAAGAAGGATTTTTTCAGAGCAAACTTAGCAATTAGAGCAATTTAGGCAATTTTTTGTTTTTGTTATTTCGAACTGCGACTCAATTAGGTTTAGCCGTCTTAGGGTTGCTAGAACTAGGAATCTCGCCGACAGCTCTCGAGCCCAGGCTTATACCTTGTTGTAAACGCTCATACGAAAATTCGGAATAAGATCTTCTTTGCTCTCCTTTTTCGATTTCTTATTTTTATCATTGTTATTCTCGTGTTCTGATTGCTTGACGTCTGGTAATTAGCAGATATCCGGGTCCTCTGGGAAATTAGGGTTTTCCTAGTTTCCTTATTTAAACGGAAATCGACAGTGCGAATTTTGGTTCCCACAAACAACTCACCGCAAAAATCTTCAACATACGACCTCAGCAAATATTGCGCTTTTCATGACCGCAAAAGCCAATCGACCGAAGAATGTTGAGCAGTTCCCTCAACATATCACCAATGCCTGAAATTTCAAACCCCGAAAGTAGTCGAGAGTATTAGAGGAAGCCAGAAGAGCTCCAGGATATGCTACCTAGCAAGCTTCAAGGGCATCGAGCAACACTCCTAAATCAAGCAGCCAAAACCAACAACAGACGTGCCCGTGTACACGAACCATCGAACAACAAACCCAGTCCCTGGGGAAATAATCATACTACGTTATGACTTGATCCCTCGACGAGGGTACGTAGGCAACTCACGACACGAGTACAGTCACCCTCCAACTTCAAAGCTCGAAGTAAACATATAACAACACCCGAGGGACAATGGCACGACAATATTAAGCTGCTTTCCTTTTCAAATCTGTAACAAACTAGAATCCGACACCTTAATAAATACAGTTCTTAGACATTGCTGTTCGAGCATATCGGATCTCCTATCGTAAAACTACGACAGTCGACCAAAAACCAGGACCCTGATCAAGTCCTCGGTTGCGGCAAACTCCGCCAACGAGCGCAACGAAACTAGCTAACAAAATCTTTTGTTACATCAAAACCGTCGATAAGAGTATCTACAGCAAATTGACTCACGGCCCCAAAAGATCGGCCTCGCATAAACATAAAAATAGCAACAAATAAAACGGGACTCGCTACCCCTTCTTTATTAAATAATAATAATAAAGAAACAAAAGCAAAGGGGAAAAACAGAAACAAAATCCATAAACCTACTCTTCGATGCCGAATTTGCCATCCTTGAACTGACCACCCGAGGACTTCGTCACGTCGCCCGCCACAGATAGGACCTTAGCAAGGAAATCTTCTGGTAAATCCTCAGAAATCTGAGGCAGATCAAGCTTCCCAACGGAGAAATCCGAAATCTCCATCACATCGAGTTCGGACTCGAGCTTGACCTCCTTCGTTTGAAGGCCCAACAGCTCGTCCGAAGCCAAAAGATTGTTGTTCATGATCTCTTTCAAGAGATCTATATTCTCCATGACAACCCTAAGATGAGCTTCAGAATCAGTTGCGGCTTTCTTCCTCTCCCACCTCTTCTTTAGAGATACCAACATGTCCAAGTAGCTGTCCCCCATAGCCTTTTTGGCGTCATAAGTCGCACGACGAAGGTCGTCAGATAACTTATTAGCAGAAAATTCAACCTTCTCCTTTAAAAAGGAAACCTGCTCGAGGGCCGATTTCCTCTCGTTACTCAAAACTCGCAGACGAGCTTCGAGCGAAGCAGCCTGATTCCCTAACTTTTCGGCAGCGGCCAGTTGAGCAGCGTTGACACGCTCTCGATCCTGAGCCATCTTCAGGCCAAGCTTTAGCTCTCGAACGACCTTCTTTATTTTGTAAAGCTCGTCGGAATGCGGAACATCCCGCAGGCGTTTCTCCAAAGTCGCTGCGAACTAGTTGTTAGCCTCCATAGCCTAGGAAAACGACAAATCAGCACAGACAAAACAAACCGAAGATTTAAAAGGATCGAATATCGAAAAAGAACGACCTTAGCATGGGCCACTGCCATCTTCACATAAGCCTCGCGTTCCATCATATTTCGCAAAGAAGGAAGGGGACTCCCAGCAGGTTTGAAGTGCCTCACCAAGTGAGCAATACTTTTCGGGTCTTCCGTAATAGGGCAATCCTTGGAGTGAGAAAACTGCCAATGAAACGGCTTGGCAACTGCCGCCTCACCCGAAACACCGAGACGATGGTCCGAACCATTCGTTTTTGCCTTCTTCAGGGGGCGGTCACGTCCCTCCGAACCTGTCGGGCTACTCAAGGTCCTTTACCTCTTGGGCCAAAGCCCGCAGAAGTCAGGTCTCCTCACAAAGAACTTCTGTGAGCGCTTCGCTCACATCTCCGGATCGAATGCGTTCCGCATTAATACTACCAGTTCAAGTTCGCACCCTATCAGAGACGCGAAGGTTTGATCTTCTCGATGCCATGTTTCTTTGGCAGGCAAAACGAAATTAAACAAAGCACTATGGTAAATCCTAAAACAAAGTAAAGCTTTATAAAGGTCAAGACCTCGCCGTATCTCAACGACCTGAGAAAAAAGGAATCCCAAAGACTAAGGAAACAAAGATATCCCAATAAATTATGCTTATCCGATAAGAATATCCGAAACGTCATGATCAAAGATCGCGAAAAAACAAAAACGCAAAAAGATATTAAATCAAAAACTAGCAAGAAGCGGAATCATCAGGGACAGATGATCCCCCGATCTGATCCACCAAATCCTCAGAGATTTGAGGAAGATCGTCCCAAATTGAGATATGGATTACTTATTAAAAAAAGGGGCTAACCAATCACCAATTGAATCATCAATTCCCCAAATTAATGTGAGATATGGATTACTTATTAAAATTGAGTTCTAGAATTGAATCTATAAACCATTAGCATCCTTGAATTGTAGTTTTGAATATCTTTATTGACAAATCCTTAGGTCTAACTATTTCTCCTTATTGTTTACAACTTCAATCAATCGAACAACTGCCTTGTTCACCTTGCTTTCATTTATATTTACTGCTTTACTATTGATTGCCTAGCTTAACCTTGATTTTTATAGTCTATTGTGTCCCCATGTTCTTTGTGGATTTGATCCCTAAGTACTACAACTGATCCTCTTATTTGAGAGAGTAAAAATCACTCCTTAGGGTAATTTGAGTGATATCAAATTTGGCGCCGTTGCCGGGGAGCAAGGATTCGCCATTAGACTTGATTAATAGTTCTTAAATTGTGTGAGTCTCTGCTGTTTTTAAAAAAACTCTTTGCAAAGACTACCCTTTGTTTTGCTTGAGGATAAGCAAAAAGGTAAGTTTGGGATGTGATATATCATGAATTTTACCCACTTCCATCCATGGTATATCAGTGTTTTAGGAACTATCTATGTTGTTTTCGAGTCCTTTTAGCACTTTTACAGGTTCAGGGATGATTTGGAGAAAAGTAGTGATTTTGGTGCATTTTTGAGATAACATGAGAGGAAGCTCGAAGATGACCATCGAACCAGTTCGAGGTCGACCTTTAGAGTCCACCATCGATCGATGCACACTTTGTGCTATAGATCGACAGCGAAGCGCGCAAATCCCAGCCGGCTTAAAACCCAAGTCAAGACATAATTACAGGAATACCCCTGGCCGACTTTTAACCTAATATTTATGTGCTCTGCCATTGTTCTAGGCAACACACACATTCTACACGATTCATATTTTCTAGTTTCACACAGAAAGGTTTTTTAGTAGATTTGGAGAGAAGATCCATGACTCCCTCAGAGATTTGTATCGGAACTCCAATATTTATAACCTTAATCTATTTATGAATTCTTTTATGTTATTTGTCATGAATTGTTTTGCTATGTCTGAGTAGTTCATCTTGTTAGGACTGATCTAGTGACTGCTCCCATTTGTACCATTCAAAATAATGTACGACGCAACCAACTTTTCTATAGGTGCAGTACTTGGGCAGAAAAAGGACAAGAAGCTACATGATGTCTACTATAGTAGTAAGACTCTCTACGATGCACAATGAAATTATGCAACAACGGAAAAGGATTTACTAGCTGTCGTATTCACTTTTGAAAAGTTTTGACCTTACCTAGTTGGTTCTAAAGTAGTTGTTCACACTGACCATGCTGCTCTAAAGTACTTGATGCAGAGAAAAGAGGCGAAGCCAAGAATTTTAAGATGGATCCTTCTCCTGCAAGAGTTTGATATAGAAATCAAGGATAAAAAGGAGTAGAAAACGAAGTTGCTGAACACCTCTCATTAATAAGAGCAAAAGACGACGTTCCAATTGATGACTTCCTACCCACCAAAAACGTCTATCAGACGGAATCAACGTTTATTGGTAATGTATCTCTTACATCTGAACATGTGTAGACCGACACCTAACAAGGTGTATCGATCGATATCTCAAACGGCCATCAAACCGAACCACAAATAGACGAAGTAATTGTTTATCAACGTTTCTTGCAATCCCACGCAATATGAGTTAAATTCTCCCGGAGGTAGAAGTTTAAGTCGGCGGCTGCATGTGTTAGATAACACCAACTCAGATAGGTATTGGTATGCTGATATAGTATACACCAATAAAAAATTTCTTAGAGAAATTCGGAGATGCTATTGGGACGAATCATACCTCTACAAACATTACTTTTATGGTTTATATAGATGTTGTGTCGCTGAAGGTGATGTTCCCGGTATCTTGTTCGAGTGCCATGGGTTTGATTATGCTGAACACTTTGAGAGTTTTAAGACAGTATCTAAAATCCTAAAAGCAGGCTTTTGGTGGCCAACCATGTTTCACGACGCTCAAGCATACATAGCGCAATGTTACCGATGTCAACAAAGAGAAAAATCAGCAAAACACACGAAATGCAACAAAACTTCATTCGTAAAGTACAAGTGTTTGACTGCTGGGGCATCGATTTCATGGGCCCTTTTCCTTCTTCGTTTGGGAATAAATATATCTTAGTCGATGTCTAAAATGTATCCAAATGGGTAGAAGCAATAGCCTCCCCACCAAATTACGCTGGTGTAGTCGTGAAACTTTTCAAAAGTATCATTTTTCCTAGATTTGGAGTTCCTTGAGTAGTTATAAGCGATGGAGGCTCCCATTTCATCAACATAGTGTTTGAGAAGCTGCTTAAAAGCATGGAGTCCACCATAGAGTATCTGTGAATTATCATCCTCAGACCAGCGGACAAGTAGAATTTTCCAACCGTCAGATCAAGGAAATCCTAGAAAAGACAGTAGCAAAAACAAGAAAGATTGCCCTACCAAATTGGATGATGCACTTTAGGCTTACATAATTGCATTTAAAACGCCACTTAGAACTGCACGATTACACATGCTTTATGGGAAAGCATGTCACTTTCCAGTGGGGTGAGAACACAAAGCAGTACGGGCCCTAATAATGTTAAAATTTGATATCAAGCCTTCAAATGAAAGGAGATTGATACAACTGAATGAGTTAGATGAAATCAGAAATCATGCTTATCAGAACTCGAAACTGTACAAGGAAAGAACAAAAGCTTATCACGATAAGAAGATTATCTCTAGAGATTTTGAACCGAATGACCGACTGCTTCTGAATAACTCTCGTTTGACGATATTCCCTGAGAAATTGCGTTCATGCTGGTCAGGTCCCTATGGAACTGTCGTGATAATCAACTCTAAGGGAGAAGAGTTCATGGTGAATGGACAGAGAGTAAAGTACTATTGGGTGAAGGCTGAAATACCAGACAAGCAAATTGCACATGTGGGAGTGCACCTACCTATTGATATGGCATGACAGTCCAGCTAAACAACGTACAACAAGCACTCAGTGGGATGGAACCCACTGCTTTGATATTTTCTTCTTTACTAAAAAAATAATCTGAGGAGACGACTGCACACATCATCGACCGATAGGACCGGTCAGTATTGATAGGCAGCATCATGAGCATCGATCTATCGCCAGTTAACTGTGTCGAGCGACACTCATATCCAGTGAGCAGGTATATCAGTTTTCCATGTTACATTGTGTACTTACCATTTGTTTTCCCACCAATCTTAGACTATATGACACTGGGGATAATGTTGTTTAAGTCTGGGGGAGGTATTACTAATACCGTATTTTCTTTTGATATTATGAGTTTTATAAAGTCAAGAAACGGATGATGAATTTCAATTTTTATTACTACTCTGACCACTCTTTTTAGCACCATTCTTTGAGGTTATTGACTGCAGGGTGAACTGAATAGAAACGCCGTAGTGGATCACCCGCCAATAATATCCACGCTAGCTGAGAAAGTCTGGAGAAGCCAAAGCTGACTTCCAACCATAATCAATCCAACTTCCTTGTTTTGGGGCTTGGTATACATTGGATCGAAATCATTTAACTCTCTTCAGCATCTACACTGAGATGATTTCCTGAGATGCAGAGGGGTAGGTACATTACCTATGACCCCACTATTCTAATTAAAAAGAATGATCACACATTTCTGGAAGCAAGGGGTAGGTACATTACCGATGACCCCACTATTCGCCTGCACTTTTCCAAAAAAAAAGAAGAGAAAATTGAAATGAAGATGAACAAGATGGACTGCATCAGCATCACTATTCCTTTGAATTGAGATAAAAATATTCAGATAAGAGAGAAAGGGAAATAATTAGAATTAGACTACCTGTTAGTTCATATACTTGCGTGAGTTCAATCCATCTGTCCTTTGATCAATACTCCCAAGATGTAGCATACACATTATTTATATGAAGAAATGAAGTCAGTAGAGGGGTATGTCAGATGGAATCAGCTGAGCAATAGCTGGATGGTTTGGTTGCTAAGCTAAGGCCTAGTACATGGAAGTGCCTTTGAGATAGGTACTTATTTGATGTGGCTTGCAACATTGCAGAGATGAAAGTAGTGATTTTAAACCTTTTTCACATATTTGTTCTATTTTTTGCTTGAGAGCAAGCAGAGGATAAGTTTGAGGGAGTTTATATACCTTGGATTTCACCACATTTAGTTATCTTTCCAATGCCACCGGTGTGAGGTCCATCCAATGGTTAGATCTAAAGTTATGCTCGATTTACTGAAGAGTGGTACGTCTGCCTCGTGAGAGGAAGCTGTCGAGGTTTAGAAGGAGTGTCGATCGATGACACAGCCTTGGTGTCGATTGACACTGATGTCAGAAGATGGGCTGAACCTATTTCGTGACTGATTTAAGCCCATAAGTGACCACATGTTACCAAAATATCCCTAGACGACTTGATATCATATATTTACTGTTTCTAAGCCATTGTTAATGGTTAGGCTTCATACTATTCTAGAGGGAAAGAGCTTAGGATTGGGGAGAGAGATCTGAACACCTTTAGAGATAGAAGATCTTGAACTTCCTTTGTTTCTTTACTGTACTTTGTCTTTTGATTTATTATACTGATATATTATTCAGACCATCATAATGTTTCTTATGAATATGTCTGAGTAGATATTCTGTTAGATTTAGGGTTCGTCAAGGGTTGAATTATGGTTTGATTAAATTAGATTTAGGGTTCTTCAAGGGTTTAATTATAGTTTTCTTATTTCTAAGATTAGGACTAATAACCAACCCTGAACTTAAATCTTAGGATTGATAGTCGCAAGCAAAAGCATGGTATGCTGCCTGAATGAAACTAGCACGATCGGATAAGTTAGGCACATATGAAAGTTGGTAAAAGGGTTATAGAACACATCAAATCTTTTCGCTAAAGCTTTCTAGAAGTAGTATCGATCTACACTCCATCAGAGACATCGATCGATAATCAGTAAGAGACATCAATCGACAATCCATAGAAGGCATAGATCGACACCCTCAGGATTCACATACGAGAGTTGGATTCCTAGGTCTAAGCATTAGATATTCTCTACCTATGAAAGTTGATAGATTATATTCCAACTATGAGTTTGAGAACGAGTCTTTTAATAAATCCTTAATAACTTATTTAGTTTGCATACCTATCATACCTGAGAGTTCACTTAAGTCTAGCTTTTCCCTCATCTTTATAAACAACAAACAACTTCTATTAATTTACTTGCATAATATCATTAATGTCTAGCATAATTTTGAACACAAAAAGCTATTTTGTAATCTTAGAGTCCTAGCTTTTCCCTCATCTTTATAAACAACAAACAACTTCTACTAATTTACTTGCTTAATATCATTAATGTCTGGCATAATTTTGAAAACAATAAATCTATTTTGTAATCTTAGAGTCTCTGTGAATTTGATCCCCAAGTAGTACAACTGAACCTCTTATTTGAGAGAGTAAAAGTAGCTTTAGGGTTAATTTGAGCACTATCAGATATCGTGAATCACTTTCGGATAGGTCACTCATTCTTCTATTACTCTTGCTCAAACATACTTAATTCTGGAGTTTTAAATGGATGTGTGGCCGAAAAGGTAAGCACACTTTGATGATATATGTAGTCAAATCAATTATATTTAACCTTTCATCATATATGAGAAATCATGATGTTACAATTCATCTCCACTCACTAGAGCACAATGTCCTCGTGCCGCACCATGACTGGTCTAAAGACGCCTCTCGGGTAAGAACCGAGATGGCTAATCAGCTCGGATACCACTTGTATGGGCCTTCCACGCCTGTTCTCTCGCTTGTAGGCTCAATCATGTGTGATGGGCGGTACGTTAATTTTTTAGCGGCTCTTAAATTTTGATTACTAATCCTACAATCACCACATTACCTTTTCCTGTGCTTTGGCCTCATTCACACGATATCACGAATTATTTTCCGATAGGTCACCCATGTTTTTACTATTTAAGTTCAAACACACTTAACTCAGTAATTCTTAGCGGATGTGTTTTTGAAATGGTAAACATATTTTGATAATATATGTAACCAAATCAATTATTTTAAACATTTCATTATATACCAGAAATTAGAGCATTACAATGTTTTTGGAGGAACTCATTGTGAGGTTTTACTGGAGAGAAAAAAAAATATATTTTTATCGTTTTAGGAAGATGATTGTTCTTGATTTATTGAAAAATGATTTGATATGTTTTCAATAGTGATGTAAGTATATAGACAATGAGGTTGGTATGGTATTACAAGTTAATGAGAATATATTGGTTGATATAAACTGATAGATCTAACAATAATAAAAGGCTGATATCCTGAGTGCTCACCATGTCCATGTCTGCCAAAAAAATCATCCAATAAGGAATCACTTTCATGCCACATCACCTAATTGCTCTCTCGAATTGAACTGCACTGAAATATGTGGACTCTATCTAATTCTCATGCAAACTGATATACCTTGGATTTGACCCGTTTTCATGTATGGTATATAGGTGTTTTACTATATATATATATCTATGTTTTCTACTCTTCTAGGTATGTTTTTAGGTTCAGGTGCATTTCGGAGTAAAGCTATGACTTTGGAGCATTTTGGAGCTTAAAGGACATTTCACCCGAGCTGACCATGTAGAGGTCGACGAGAGGAAGAACAATCGATCGATGTGCATCCTGTGCTATCGATCGACACCAAGAGATGCCTCGACAAATGAAGATTAATATCGATCGATGTACACAAGTACCATCGATCGATGTACATAAGTACCATCGATCGATGTCGAGACATTGGACATGCGACATTTTGGATCCAGCGGACTTAAAACCTAAGGCCAAGCCAAATTACGAAAATGCCTTGACGAGTTTTTAACCTAGTAGATTATATACTGCCTAAGTGTTTTGACGGCAGAGAGAGCTTTTTGTTACAGTTTTATTTTGAGAGAGAAGAGAGAGGTTTGGAGAGAAGATCACTTGTGATTGGAACTCCTTGTTTTCATTTCTTTTCATCTATACTATGAATTCCCATTTCTTTATTGTTATGAATTGCTTTGCTATGTCTGAGTAGTTCATTTATTAGATCCAGGGTTCAGATAGGTTTGTTGGAATAGCCCCAATTTATAGATCTGCCATGTTGTGATATTCATGATAGATTTGTATTCATTGCTTGTTTTAGCCTTGCTAACTAGAACTTGATCATAGGATTGCATACTCAAGCACCCTTGTTATCCCATCCTGACATCTATCTATCATATTAGGACTGCTAGAGAGGGCTAACTGCCAATTTAATATCTTAATAGGGCATATCATCTCGCTCATAGGCCTGGCTAGAACCCGTCGATCGATGTCCTCAACTGACTATCGGTCGACTCAGGCAAAGGTGTATCGGTCGACGTCCCTATAGGACCGTCGATCGACACTCTTTCGTTGTCAACATACTAACCGTTGAGACACGAGATCTAGCATGTTAACCAGTGAAACATGCGACAGCTGATCACTGAGTTAAGCGGTTGAGCTCTAACATATCATGCATGCAACAAATAGGCATCTATAGATATTATAATCTCCAACACCTGAATAGTGGCCCTGCATCTAATATCATTTCCAACCAAGTTACATTTACTTTTTACTTTGCTTGTTACTATTGCTATTTCATTTAAACATTTACAACTCTTAGAATTAATAAACACTAGATTTAATTGTTCCCTAGCTCCTTGTGGATTTGATCCCTAAGTACTACATCTGAACCTCTTTTGATGAGAGTAACACTCTTTAGGGTAATTTGAGTGGTATCAAATTTGGGCAGTTGCCGGGGAGTTTTGATCGCCATTAGATTTAGTTTTATTGATTCTTATTCTTTTCTCTACCCCCTTTCTAACATAATCTTTTTCTTGTCTTTTCGGGTGCATGCCCAGCGGTACCAGAAGCAACAAGGAGAAAGACTTGTTGTTCTCAGACGATCCTGCTCACTTGGAACGCACTATCCGTAGAGGTCAACGTTCCACATCGCTCGACGCAACAACTTCGTCGTTGATCGATACTCACAACCAACCATCGACCGACACCAGACCTTCATCGTCGATCGATCCTAATCGTTCGACAACGATCGATACTACACCGCGTACGTCGATCGATATCGTGTCGTCAAAAATGGTAAACATTATTATTCTAACACAGGACGAGAACGGAAACCTGTATGACCAGGACGGTCATCTGCGTAATGCAACAGGTCAGACAATAGATGCTCATGGGACTGTAATCCCTGATGCTGATGCTACAGGAGCTGCTCAACCTGTAGACGAGGACGCTCGATCGAAACCACTGGCCGACTACAATCGCCCAGATGAGTAGTATTCCAACAGATCAACTATTCGACTTCCGGAGATCCAGAAGCAGAATTCCGAGCTGAAGCCTCAATACTACACTCTCGTGTCGCAGATACCCTACTCTGGTTTACCGCACGAGCATCCTATGGAGCATCTAGAACGGTTCGAGGATTTAATCGCTGCTATTCGGATGGAAGGAGTCCCCGAAAATTACCTGCTGTGCAAGCTCTTCAGATACACACTGAATGGAGAAGCAATGCACTGGCTTAGGCAGCAACCCACAGGATCCTTAACATCCTGGGCCGACATCAAGAATGCTTTCTTACGAAACTTCTTCCATGAGGCGCGTGCTGAAGAACTTCGAAACAAAATTTCCACATTCTCGCAGGAGGCTGGAGAGTCCTTCAAAGATGCGTGGATTAGGTTTAGGTTCTTCCAGCGAGACTGTCCACACCACGAATTTAACGAAGTGCAGCTGCTAAGCACTTTCTTCCGAGGTCTCGCCTTACAGTATCAAATGGCTCTTGATACGGCGAGTGAAGGAAACTTCACTACTCAAAATCCGTTAAAAGCTGTGAGACTTATCAAAAACCTTGCTAACAGCAGCAGCACCAAAAACACGGACTCTGAACGGAAGAAGTCTGTAGCCTCTATCGGGAAGGAACAGATGGACGAAGTAAGAGCTAAGTTAGATGTGGTGCACGAGCTTCTTAGGAAGCAAGTCTGTTTAGCTGAAGGAGAAGTAGTAGATACGGAAGGAGAAGAAAATGTGAACTACATCGGAGGTACCAGATTCCAGAAATTTGGAAACCAGGGCGGAAACAGAAACTTCTTTGGAAATGGTCAAAGAAGTAACCAGAGTTCACAATTTCAAAAACCCTTCAACAACAGCAAACGCTACTCGAACTCCTACTACTCCAAACTCAGGAAAGCAAGATCGAAGAAATGCTTGATCAAGTACTGTTGGGACAACAACAAATCACCGTGGATTTCAACGGTAAAATAGACTCCGCCTACAACAATCTAAACACCAAAATCGAGACCTTAGGGACTCAGGTGAGAAAACTTGAAACGCAAGTGATTCAGACTGGCGAGACTATAAAGAGACAAGAAGCTTTCGTTAGAGAGGCAGGAGCTGATAAAGGAAAACACCACGTAAATGCCATCATAGATAATGATTTCTGGCAAGTGGTGAGACATGAAAAGCTTGAGGAAGGAGACTTCGAAATCGAAAGCTCCATGAGTCTCGGCGGATCCCAATGGTGTCGACCGATGTCGATGAACTCGCATCGATCGACAGACCATGACGAAGATCGATGGACGGATAACTCCAGTCATCGATCGACGTCGTCCGACTGAATGCAATGCGGTTCGAATTCTAACTCATGAGGAATTTGCAGCTAAGCATCCTCACCCACCCTCCCCTTTCTATGATAAAATCGATCGATCGGTTGAGCCAACCATCGATCGACAGAGTGAGTCCGACGTCGATCGTCACAACACACCTCCCATCGATCGACAGACACCTCTGACATACCGAGTGTGGTTACCCTTAATCGATAATGACTATATCAACGCACTCAGACCATCACCTAAACCATTAGCTAACCCACCCGAACCAAAACCCAACGCTTGAAATAGTTCAGTAGAACCAGTTCAAGAAGATCATGAAACTGAAGGGAGAAGGTTAAGGAAAAGAAATGAGAAAATTCTAAGAACGTTATGAGGGAAGCTAACGAGAAGGAAATGGATGGTTTCACTAAAAGAATCCTCAGACTCTCAATCAAAAAAGCTTTTGATGAAGCTTACTTCACACACCGGTTGTGGATGTTCTTCAGAGAAACAAAGGTAACTGAGGAGGACATTAGGAGAATGTTTCATCAAGTCAGAGAGAAGATGAAACACAGGATGACATTAACGAAGAAGAGTTATCCTGAGAAGTTTGCAATACCATGCGTAATCAAGGGTGTTGAATTTCCCCATTCTATGTGTGACACAGGATGAATCACTTTGTAAGAAGCTTGATTTGGATACATAAAGTGGTGGAGAATCACTAGGAAGTTGAATAAATCTCATAGGAGTTGGGATGAAGAAGTTATCCCACTTTCAAATCTGGTGATTCTAGTTTCCCATTTTGGGAATATGACATCTTCTTCGTCGTTCCAATCAACCCAGGATGAATCACTTTGTAAGAAGCTTGATTTGGATACATAAAGTGGTGGCAAATCACCAGGATGCTGAATAAATCTCATAGGAGTTGGGATGAAGAAGTTATCTCACTTTCAAATCATGTGATTCCAGTTTTGCAGTTTGGGAATAGGACAGCTTCTTCGTCGTTCCAATCAAACCAGGATGAATCACTTTGTAAGAAGCTTGATTTGGATACATAAAGTGGTGGAGAATCACTAGGAAGTTGAATAAATCTCATAGGAGTTGGGATGAAGAAGTTATCCCACTTTCAAATCTGGTGATTCTAGTTTCCCATTTTGGGAATATGACATCTTCTTCGTCGTTCCAATCAACCCAGGATGAATCACTTTGTAAGAAGCCTGATTTGGATACATAAAGTGGTAGAGAATCACCAGGATGCTGAATAAATCTCATAGGAGTTGGGATGAAGAAGTTATCTCACTTTCAAATCATGTGATTCCAGTTTCGCAGATTTGGGAATAGGACAGCTTCTTCGTCGTTCCAATCAAACCAGGATGAATCACTTTGTAAGAAGCTTGATTTGGATATATAAAGTGGTGGAGAATCACCAGGATGCTGAATAAATCTCATAGGAGTTGGGATGAAGAAGTTATCCCACTTTCAAATCTGGTGATTCTAGTTTTCCATTTTGGGAATATGACATCTTCTTCGTCGTTCCAATCAACCTAGGATGAATAACTTTGTAAGAAGCTTGATTTGGATACATAAAGTGGTGGAGAATCACCAGGATGCTGAATAAATCTCATAGGAGTTGGGATGAAGAAGTTATCCCACTTTCAAATATGGTGATTCTAGTTTCCCATTTTGGGAATAGGACAGCTTCTTCGTCGTTCCAATCAAACCAGGATGAATCACTTTGTAAGAAGCTTGATTTGGATACATAAAGTGGTGGAGAATCACTAGGAAGTTGAATAACTCTCATAGGAGTTGGGATGAAGAAGTTATCCCACTTTCAAATCTTGTGATTCTAGTTTCCCATTTTGAGAATATGACAGCTTCTTCGTCGTTCCAATTAAACCAGGATGAATCACTTTTTAAGAAGCTTGATTTGGATACATAAAGTGGTGGAGAATCACCAGGAAGTTGAATAAATCTCATAGGAGTTGGGATGAAGAAGTTATCCCACTTTCAAATATGGTGATTCTAGTTTCCCATTTTGGGAATAGGACAGCTTCTTCGTCGTTCCAATCAAACCAGGATGAATCACTTTGTAAGAAGCTTGATTTGGATACATAAAGTGGTGGAGAATCACCAGGATGCTGAATAAATCTCATAGGAGTTGGGATGAAGAAGTTATCTCACTTTCAAATCATTGGATTCCAGTTTCGCAGTTTGGGAATAGGACAGCTTCTTCGTCGTTCCAATCAAACCAGGATGAAACACTTTGTAAGAAGCTTGATTTGGATACATAAAGTGGTGGAGAATCACCAGGATGCTGAATAAATCTCATAGGAGTTGGGATGAAGAAGTTATCCCACTTTCAAATATGGTGATTCTAGTTTCCCATTTTTGGGAATATGATTGCTTCTTCGTCGTTCCAATCAAACCAGGATGAATCATTTTGTGAGAAGCTTGATTTGGATACATAAAGTGGTGGATAATCACTAGGAAGTTGAATAAATCTCATAGGAGTTGGGATGAAGAAGTTATCCCACTTTCAAATATGGTGATTCTAGTTTCCCATTTTGGGAATAGGACAGCTTCTTCGTCGTTCCAATCAAACCAGGATGAATCACTTTGTAAGAAGCTTGATTTGGATACATAAAGTGGTGGAGAATCACCAGGATGCTGAATAAATCTCATAGGAGTTGGGATGAAGAAGTTATCCCACTTTCAAATATGGTGATTCTAGTTTCCCATTTTGGGAATAGGACAGCTTCTTCGTCGTTCCAATCAAACCAGGATGAATCACTTTGTAAGAAGCTTGATTTGGATACATAAAGTGGTGGAGAATCACTAGGAAGTTGAATAAATCTCATAGGAGTTGGGATGAAGAAGTTATCCCACTTTCAAATATGGTGATTCTAGTTTCCCATTTTGGGAATAGGACAGCTTCTTCGTCGTTCCAATCAAACCAGGATGAATCACTTTGTAAGAAGCTTGATTTGGATACATAAAGTGGTGGAGAATCACCAGGATGCTGAATAAATCTCATAGGAGTTGGGATGAAGAAGTTATCCCACTTTCAAATCATGTGATTCAAGTTTCCCAGTGTGGGAATACGACAGCTTCTTCGTCGTTCCAATCAAACCAGGATGAATCACTTTGTAAGAAGCTTGATTTGGATACATAAAGTGGTGGAGAATCACCAGGATGCTGAATAAATCTCATAGGAGTTGGGATGAAGAAGTTATCCCACTTTCAAATCTGGTGATTCTAGTTTCCCATTTTGGGAATATGACATCTTCTTCGTCGTTCCAATCAACCCAGGATGAATCACTTTGTAAGAAGCTTGATTTGGATACATAAAGTGGTGGAGAATCACCAGGATGCTGAATAAATCTCATAGGAGTTGGGATGAAGAAGTTATCCCACTTTCAAATATGGTGATTCTAGTTTCCCATTTTGGGAATAGGACAGCTTCTTCGTCGTTCCAATCAAACCAGGATGAATCACTTTGTAAGAAGCTTGATTTGGATACATAAAGTGGTGGAGAATCACTAGGAAGTTGAATAAATCTCATAGGAGTTGGGATGAAGAAGTTATCCCACTTTCAAATCTGGTGATTCTAGTTTCCCATTTTGGGAATATGACAGCTTCTTCGTCGTTCCAATCAAACCAGGATGAATCACTTTTTAAGAAGCTTGATTTGGATACATAAAGTGGTGGAGAATCACCAGGAAGTTGAATAAATCTCATAGGAGTTGGGATGAAGAAGTTATCCCACTTTCAAATATGGTGATTCTAGTTTCCCATTTTGGGAATAGGACAGCTTCTTCGTCGTTCCAATCAAACCAGGATGAATCACTTTGTAAGAAGCTTGATTTGGATACATAAAGTGGTGGAGAATCACCAGGATGCTGAATAAATCTCATAGGAGTTGGGATGAAGAAGTTATCCCACTTTCAAATCATTGTGATTCTAGTTTCCCATTTTGGGAATAGGACAGCTTCTTCGTCGTTCCAATCAAACCAGGATGAATCACTTTGTAAGAAGCTTGATTTGGATACATAAAGTGGTGGAGAATCACCAGGATGCTGAATAAATCTCATAGGAGTTGGGATGAAGAAGTTATCCCACTTTCAAATATGGTGATTCTAGTTTCCCATTTTGGGAATATGACAGCTTCTTCGTCGTTCCAATCAAACCAGGATGAATCACTTTGTGAGAAGCTTGATTTGGATACATAAAGTGGTGGAGAATCACTAGGAAGTTGAATAAATCTCATAGGAGTTGGGATGAAGAAGTTATCCCACTTTCAAATATGGTGATTCTAGTTTCCCATTTTGGGAATAGGACAGCTTCTTCGTCGTTCCAATCAAACCAGGATGAATCACTTTGTAAGAAGCTTGATTTGGATACATAAAGTGGTGGAGAATCACCAGGATGCTGAATAAATCTCATAGGAGTTGGGATGAAGAAGTTATCCCACTTTCAAATATGGTGATTCTAGTTTCCCATTTTGGGAATAGGACAGCTTCTTCGTCGTTCCAATCAAACCAGGATGAATCACTTTGTAAGAAGCTTGATTTGGATACATAAAGTGGTGGAGAATCACTAGGAAGTTGAATAAATCTCATAGGAGTTGGGATGAAGAAGTTATCCCACTTTCAAATATGGTGATTCTAGTTTCCCATTTTGGGAATAGGACAGCTTCTTCGTCGTTCCAATCAAACCAGGATGAATCACTTTGTAAGAAGCTTGATTTGGATACATAAAGTGGTGGAGAATCACCAGGATGCTGAATAAATCTCATAGGAGTTGGGATGAAGAAGTTATCCCACTTTCAAATATGGTGATTCTAGTTTCCCATTTTGGGAATACGACAGCTTCTTCGTCGTTCCAATCAAACCAGGATGAATCACTTTGTAAGAAGCTTGATTTGGATACATAAAGTGGTGGAGAATCACCAGGATGCTGAATAAATCTCATAGGAGTTGGGATGAAGAAGTTATCCCACTTTCAAATATGGTGATTCTAGTTTCCCATTTTGGGAATACGACAGCTTCTTCGTCGTTCCAATCAAACCAGGATGAATCACTTTGTAAGAAGCTTGATTTGGATACATAAAGTGGTGGAGAATCACTAGGAAGTTGAATAAATCTCATAGGAGTTGGGATGAAGAAGTTATCCCACTTTCAAATCTGGTGATTCTAGTTTCCCATTTTGGGAATATGACAGCTTCTTCGTCGTTCCAATCAAACCAGGATGAATCACTTTGTAAGAAGCTTGATTTGGATACATAAAGTGGTGGAGAATCACCAGGAAGTTGAATAAATCTCATAGGAGTTGGGATGAAGAAGTTATCCCACTTTCAAATATGGTGATTCTAGTTTCCCATTTTGGGAATAGGACAGCTTCTTCGTCGTTCCAATCAAACCAGGATGAATCACTTTGTAAGAAGCTTGATTTGGATACATAAAGTGGTGGAGAATCACCAGGATGCTGAATAAATCTCATAGGAGTTGGGATGAAGAAGTTATCTCACTTTCAAATCATGGTGATTCTAGTTTCCCATTTTGGGAATAGGACAGCTTCTTCGTCGTTCCAATCAAACCAGGATGAATCACTTTGTAAGAAGCTTGATTTGGATACATAAAGTGGTGGAGAATCACCAGGATGCTGAATAAATCTCATAGGAGTTGGGATGAAGAAGTTATCCCACTTTCAAATATGGTGATTCTAGTTTCCCATTTTGGGAATATGACAGCTTCTTCGTCGTTCCAATCAAACCAGGATGAATCACTTTGTAAGAAGCTTGATTTGGATACATAAAGTGGTGGAGAATCACTAGGAAGTTGAATAAATCTCATAGGAGTTGGGATGAAGAAGTTATCCCACTTTCAAATATGGTGATTCTAGTTTCCCATTTTGGGAATAGGACAGCTTCTTCGTCGTTCCAATCAAACCAGGATGAATCACTTTGTAAGAAGCTTGATTTGGATACATAAAGTGGTGGAGAATCACCAGGATGCTGAATAAATCTCATAGGAGTTGGGATGAAGAAGTTATCCCACTTTCAAATATGGTGATTCTAGTTTCCCATTTTGGGAATATGACAGCTTCTTCGTCGTTCCAATCAAACCAGGATGAATCACTTTGTAAGAAGCTTGATTTGGATACATAAAGTGGTGGAGAATCACTAGGAAGTTGAATAAATCTCATAGGAGTTGGGATGAAGAAGTTATCCCACTTTCAAATATGGTGATTCTAGTTTCCCATTTTGGGAATAGGACAGCTTCTTCGTCGTTCCAATCAAACCAGGATGAATCACTTTGTAAGAAGCTTGATTTGGATACATAAAGTGGTGGAGAATCACCAGGATGCTGAATAAATCTCATAGGAGTTGGGATGAAGAAGTTATCCCACTTTCAAATATGGTGATTCTAGTTTCCCATTTTGGGAATAGGACAGCTTCTTCGTCGTTCCAATCAAACCAGGATGAATCACTTTGTAAGAAGCTTGATTTGGATACATAAAGTGGTGGAGAATCACCAGGATGCTGAATAAATCTCATAGGAGTTGGGATGAAGAAGTTATCCCACTTTCAAATATGGTGATTCTAGTTTCCCATTTTGGGAATAGGACAGCTTCTTCGTCGTTCCAATCAAACCAGGATGAATCACTTTGTAAGAAGCTTGATTTGGATACATAAAGTGGTGGAGAATCACTAGGAAGTTGAATAAATCTCATAGGAGTTGGGATGAAGAAGTTATCCCACTTTCAAATCTGGTGATTCTAGTTTCCCATTTTGGGAATATGACAGCTTCTTCGTCGTTCCAATCAAACCAGGATGAATCACTTTGTAAGAAGCTTGATTTGGATACATAAAGTGGTGGAGAATCACCAGGAAGTTGAATAAATCTCATAGGAGTTGGGATGAAGAAGTTATCCCACTTTCAAATATGGTGATTCTAGTTTCCCATTTTGGGAATAGGACAGCTTCTTCGTCGTTCCAATCAAACCAGGATGAATCACTTTGTAAGAAGCTTGATTTGGATACATAAAGTGGTGGAGAATCACCAGGAAGTTGAATAAATCTCATAGGAGTTGGGATGAAGAAGTTATCCCACTTTCAAATATGGTGATTCTAGTTTCCCATTTTGGGAATAGGACAGCTTCTTCGTCGTTCCAATCAAACCAGGATGAATCACTTTGTAAGAAGCTTGATTTGGATACATAAAGTGGTGGAGAATCACTAGGAAGTTGAATAAATCTCATAGGAGTTGGGATGAAGAAGTTATCCCACTTTCAAATCTGGTGATTCTAGTTTCCCATTTTGGGAATATGACAGCTTCTTCGTCGTTCCAATCAAACCAGGATGAATCACTTTGTAAGAAGCTTGATTTGGATACATAAAGTGGTGGAGAATCACCAGGAAGTTGAATAAATCTCATAGGAGTTGGGATGAAGAAGTTATCCCACTTTCAAATATGGTGATTCTAGTTTCCCATTTTGGGAATAGGACAGCTTCTTCGTCGTTCCAATCAAACCAGGATGAATCACTTTGTAAGAAGCTTGATTTGGATACATAAAGTGGTGGAGAATCACCAGGATGCTGAATAAATCTCATAGGAGTTGGGATGAAGAAGTTATCCCACTTTCAAATATGGTGATTCTAGTTTCCCATTTTGGGAATAGGACAGCTTCTTCGTCGTTCCAATCAAACCAGGATGAATCACTTTGTAAGAAGCTTGATTTGGATACATAAAGTGGTGGAGAATCACCAGGATGTTGAATAAATCTCATAGGAGTTGGGATGAAGAAGTTATCCCACTTTCAAATATGGTGATTCTAGTTTCCCATTTTGGGAATATGACAGCTTCTTCGTCGTTCCAATCAAACCAGGATGAATCACTTTGTAAGAAGCTTGATTTGGATACATAAAGTGGTGGAGAATCACCAGGAAGTTGAATAAATCTCATAGGAGTTGGGATGAAGAAGTTATCCCACTTTCAAATATGGTGATTCTAGTTTCCCATTTTGGGAATAGGACAGCTTCTTCGTCGTTCCAATCAAACCAGGATGAATCACTTTGTAAGAAGCTTGATTTGGATACATAAAGTGGTGGAGAATCACCAGGATGCTGAATAAATCTCATAGGAGTTGGGATGAAGAAGTTATCCCACTTTCAAATATGGTGATTCTAGTTTCCCATTTTGGGAATATGACAGCTTCTTCGTCGTTCCAATCAAACCAGGATGAATCACTTTGTAAGAAGCTTGATTTGGATACATAAAGTGGTGGAGAATCACTAGGAAGTTGAATAAATCTCATAGGAGTTGGGATGAAGAAGTTATCCCACTTTCAAATATGGTGATTCTAGTTTCCCATTTTGGGAATAGGACAGCTTCTTCGTCGTTCCAATCAAACCAGGATGAATCACTTTGTAAGAAGCTTGATTTGGATACATAAAGTGGTGGAGAATCACCAGGAGCTGAATAAATCTCATAGGAGTTGGGATGAAGAAGTTATCCCACTTTCAAATATGGTGATTCTAGTTTCCCATTTTGGGAATAGGACAGCTTCTTCGTCGTTCCAATCAAACCAGGATGAATCACTTTGTAAGAAGCTTGATTTGGATACATAAAGTGGTGGAGAATCACCAGGATGCTGAATAAATCTCATAGGAGTTGGGATGAAGAAGTTATCCCACTTTCAAATATGGTGATTCTAGTTTCCCATTTTGGGAATAGGACAGCTTCTTCGTCGTTCCAATCAAACCAGGATGAATCACTTTGTAAGAAGCTTGATTTGGATACATAAAGTGGTGGAGAATCACTAGGAAGTTGAATAAATCTCATAGGAGTTGGGATGAAGAAGTTATCCCACTTTCAAATATGGTGATTCTAGTTTCCCATTTTGGGAATATGACAGCTTCTTCGTCGTTCCAATCAACCAAGGATGAATCACTTTGTAAGAAGCTTGATTTGGATACATAAAGTGGTGGAGAATCACCAGGATGCTGAATAAATCTCATAGGAGTTGGGATGAAGAAGTTATCCCACTTTCAAATATGGTGATTCTAGTTTCCCATTTTGGGAATAGGACAGCTTCTTCGTCGTTCCAATCAAACCAGGATGAATCACTTTGTAAGAAGCTTGATTTGGATACATAAAGTGGTGGAGAATCACTAGGAAGTTGAATAAATCTCATAGGAGTTGGGATGAAGAAGTTATCCCACTTTCAAATATGGTGATTCTAGTTTCCCATTTTGGGAATAGGACAGCTTCTTCGTCGTTCCAATCAAACCAGGATGAATCACTTTGTAAGAAGCTTGATTTGGATACATAAAGTGGTGGAGAATCACCAGGATGCTGAATAAATCTCATAGGAGTTGGGATGAAGAAGTTATCCCACTTTCAAATATGGTGATTCTAGTTTCCCATTTTGGGAATACGACAGCTTCTTCGTCGTTCCAATCAAACCAGGATGAATCACTTTGTAAGAAGCTTGATTTGGATACATAAAGTGGTGGAGAATCACTAGGAAGTTGAATAAATCTCATAGGAGTTGGGATGAAGAAGTTATCCCACTTTCAAATCTGGTGATTCTAGTTTCCCATTTTGGGAATATGACAGCTTCTTCGTCGTTCCAATCAAACCAGGATGAATCACTTTGTAAGAAGCTTGATTTGGATACATAAAGTGGTGGAGAATCACCAGGATGCTGAATAAATCTCATAGGAGTTGGGATGAAGAAGTTATCCCACTTTCAAATATGGTGATTCTAGTTTCCCATTTTGGGAATAGGACAGCTTCTTCGTCGTTCCAATCAAACCAGGATGAATCACTTTGTAAGAAGCTTGATTTGGATACATAAAGTGGTGGAGAATCACCAGGAAGTTGAATAAATCTCATAGGAGTTGGGATGAAGAAGTTATCCCACTTTCAAATCTGGTGATTCTAGTTTCCCATTTTGGGAATATGACAGCTTCTTCGTCGTTCCAATCAAACCAGGATGAATCACTTTGTAAGAAGCTTGATTTGGATACATAAAGTGGTGGAGAATCACTAGGAAGTTGAATAAATCTCATAGGAGTTGGGATGAAGAAGTTATCCCACTTTCAAATCTGGTGATTCTAGTTTCCCATTTTGGGAATAGGACAGCTTCTTCGTCGTTCCAATCAAACCAGGATGAATCACTTTGTAAGAAGCTTGATTTGGATACATAAAGTGGTGGAGAATCACCAGGATGCTGAATAAATCTCATAGGAGTTGGGATGAAGAAGTTATCCCACTTTCAAATATGGTGATTCTAGTTTCCCATTTTGGGAATAGGACAGCTTCTTCGTCGTTCCAATCAAACCAGGATGAATCACTTTGTAAGAAGCTTGATTTGGATACATAAAGTGGTGGAGAATCACCAGGAAGTTGAATAAATCTCATAGGAGTTGGGATGAAGAAGTTATCCCACTTTCAAATATGGTGATTCTAGTTTCCCATTTTGGGAATAGGACAGCTTCTTCGTCGTTCCAATCAAACCAGGATGAATCACTTTGTAAGAAGCTTGATTTGGATACATAAAGTGGTGGAGAATCACCAGGAAGTTGAATAAATCTCATAGGAGTTGGGATGAAGAAGTTATCCCACTTTCAAATCTGGTGATTCTAGTTTCCCATTTTGGGAATAGGACAGCTTCTTCGTCGTTCCAATCAAACCAGGATGAATCACTTTGTAAGAAGCTTGATTTGGATACATAAAGTGGTGGAGAATCACCAGGAAGTTGAATAAATCTCATAGGAGTTGGGATGAAGAAGTTATCCCACTTTCAAATATGGTGATTCTAGTTTCCCATTTTGGGAATAGGACAGCTTCTTCGTCGTTCCAATCAAACCAGGATGAATCACTTTGTAAGAAGCTTGATTTGGATACATAAAGTGGTGGAGAATCACCAGGAAGTTGAATAAATCTCATAGGAGTTGGGATGAAGAAGTTATCCCACTTTCAAATATGGTGATTCTAGTTTCCCATTTTGGGAATAGGACAGCTTCTTCGTCGTTCCAATCAAACCAGGATGAATCACTTTGTAAGAAGCTTGATTTGGATACATAAAGTGGTGGAGAATCACTAGGAAGTTGAATAAATCTCATAGGAGTTGGGATGAAGAAGTTATCCCACTTTCAAATATGGTGATTCTAGTTTCCCATTTTGGGAATATGACAGCTTCTTCGTCGTTCCAATCAACCAGGATGAATCACTTTGTAAGAAGCTTGATTTGGATACATAAAGTGGTGGAGAATCACCAGGAAGTTGAATAAATCTCATAGGAGTTGGGATGAAGAAGTTATCCCACTTTCAAATCATGGTGATTCTAGTTTCCCATTTTGGGAATAGGACAGCTTCTTCGTCGTTCCAATCAAACCAGGATGAATCACTTTGTAAGAAGCTTGATTTGGATACATAAAGTGGTGGAGAATCACCAGGAAGTTGAATAAATCTCATAGGAGTTGGGATGAAGAAGTTATCCCACTTTCAAATATGGTGATTCTAGTTTCCCATTTTGGGAATAGGACAGCTTCTTCGTCGTTCCAATCAAACCAGGATGAATCACTTTGTAAGAAGCTTGATTTGGATACATAAAGTGGTGGAGAATCACCAGGATGCTGAATAAATCTCATAGGAGTTGGGATGAAGAAGTTATCCCACTTTCAAATATGGTGATTCTAGTTTCCCATTTTGGGAATACGACAGCTTCTTCGTCGTTCCAATCAAACCAGGATGAATCACTTTGTAAGAAGCTTGATTTGGATACATAAAGTGGTGGAGAATCACTAGGAAGTTGAATAAATCTCATAGGAGTTGGGATGAAGAAGTTATCCCACTTTCAAATCTGGTGATTCTAGTTTCCCATTTTGGGAATATGACAGCTTCTTCGTCGTTCCAATCAAACCAGGATGAATCACTTTGTAAGAAGCTTGATTTGGATACATAAAGTGGTGGAGAATCACCAGGAAGTTGAATAAATCTCATAGGAGTTGGGATGAAGAAGTTATCCCACTTTCAAATATGGTGATTCTAGTTTCCCATTTTGGGAATAGGACAGCTTCTTCGTCGTTCCAATCAAACCAGGATGAATCACTTTGTAAGAAGCTTGATTTGGATACATAAAGTGGTGGAGAATCACCAGGATGCTGAATAAATCTCATAGGAGTTGGGATGAAGAAGTTATCCCACTTTGAAATATGGTGATTCTAGTTTCCCATTTTGGGAATACGACAGCTTCTTCGTCGTTCCAATCAAACCAGGATGAATCACTTTGTAAGAAGCTTGATTTGGATACATAAAGTGGTGGAGAATCACCAGGAAGTTGAATAAATCTCATAGGAGTTGGGATGAAGAAGTTATCCCACTTTCAAATCTGGTGATTCTAGTTTCCCATTTTGGGAATATGACATCTTCTTCGTCGTTCCAATCAAACCAGGATGAATCACTTTGTAAGAAGCTTGATTTGGATACATAAAGTGGTGGAGAATCACCAGGATGCTGAATAAATCTCATAGGAGTTGGGATGAAGAAGTTATCCCACTTTCAAATCATGTGATTCCAGTTTCCCAGTTTGGGAATAGGACAGCTTCTTCGTCGTTCCAATCAAACCAGGATGAATCACTTTGTAAGAAGCTTGATTTGGATACATAAAGTGGTGGAGAATCACTAGGAAGTTGAATAAATCTCATAGGAGTTGGGATGAAGAAGTTATCCCACTTTCAAATCTGGTGATTCTAGTTTCCCATTTTGGGAATATGACATCTTCTTCGTCGTTCCAATCAACCCAGGATGAATCACTTTGTAAGAAGCCTGATTTGGATACATAAAGTGGTGGAGAATCACCAGGATGCTGAATAAATCTCATAGGAGTTGGGATGAAGAAGTTATCTCACTTTCAAATCATGTGATTCCAGTTTCGCAGTTTGGGAATAGGACAGCTTCTTCGTCGTTCCAATCAAACCAGGATGAATCACTTTGTAAGAAGCTTGATTTGGATACATAAAGTGGTGGAGAATCACCAGGATGCTGAATAAATCTCATAGGAGTTGGGATGAAGAAGTTTGTTGGGGTCAAAAACGGTTACGACAAATTTAACATCCAAAACATCCGAGGAAGAAAGTGAGAATTTCTCCGAAGAGTACTTTTCGAAAAATAGACTCTTTCTTACGAAAAAGCTTTACGGAAGAAAGAATCGAGATGCCCGACGAAGGCTCGAAACAGGTCGCTACGTAGCGACCGAGCTCGAGCCAAAGCTCGATCGCTACGTAGCGACCGAGCGATCGTCCCGCTCGGTCGCTACGTAGCGACCGAGCTCAGCCAAGCTCGGTCGCTACGTAGCGACCGAGATCGCTACGTAGCGACCGAGCGATCGCTACGTAGCGACCGAGCGATGCCAAGCTCGGTCGCTACGTAGCGACCGAGCGCTCGTCCCGCTCGGTCGCTACGTAGCGACCGAGCGATCGTCCCGCTCGGTCGCTACGTAGCGACCGAGCTCAGCCAATCGGTCGCTACGTAGCGACCGAGCGATCGTCCCGCTCGGTCGCTACGTAAAGATCGAGCACTCGTCTCACTCGGTCGCTACGTAGCAACCGGGCTTGAGCCAAAGTTCGGTCGCTGTGTAGCGATTGAACCTTTCCGAACGTCGATACGACACCAGTCCATGCATTCTCGTCAAACCTTCGAATGCTATCTCCCGAAGACCGTAGCAAGCTCAGTCCATGTTTCCCGCTATTCTAATTCATCGATCAAACTTCGCGGATTAGAAACCGCGGAAAACTCGTAGTAAACGTGTCGAGTCGGAAAACGGCCCAAAGGGACCTAAAACACGATTCGAAGCCCATCCTACGATTTTCCTAACCAAAAGCCCGTAAACCACAGCATGGTTTACGCTTGGCCCACGAGGAAGGATAAATGTCAAGTTTCCGCGGATAAATACGGAAGTTTGAAGATAATCATGAAGATCGGGAAAATGGAAAATCTCCATTTTATGCTATGACGGCTTAAGGGCAGAAGAGTAAAAGCGTAAACCGACCTTGGAGCTAGTATATAAGGAGTCCTAGGCGAGGAGCAGAGGGGAGAACTTTTTCAGAGCAAACTTAGCACTTAGAGCAATTTAGGCAATTTTCCGTTTTTGTTATTTCGAGCTGCGACTCAATTAGGTTTAGCCGTCTTAGGGTTGCTAGAACTAGGAATCTCGCCGACAGCTCTCGAGCCCAGGCTTATACCTTGTTGTAACGCTCATACGCAGATTCGGAATAAGATCTACTTTGCTCTCTTTTCGATTTCTTATTTTTATCGTTGTTATTCTCGTGTTCTGATTGCTTGACGTGTGGTAATTAACAGATATCCGGGTCCTCTGGGAAACTAGGGTTTTCTTAGTTTCCTTATTTAAATGGAAATCGACAGTGTGAATTTTGGTTCCCACAGTTTGGCGCTAGAAGGAGGGGGACTTACGGATCAATCTAACCCGCAAAAGCCACTCAACGATCAGGAACGATATGCGAGATTCGACGTGCGCGAACGTCATCTCATTCAAGGGGAGAGAAACGATCGATCGAGCCAAACCTCGAAACGATCTCCTTGTTATCGAGTTGACGATTCGAGATATCGACGTCGCTATCATCTTCAAAGACACTCTTGAAAAGATGGGGATCAGTCAATCCGAAATTGCGAAATACCCAAGCCCACTGCTAGGACTTTCGGGGGAAACGACCATGGCCTATGGATCGATTAGACTCGCTGTCAAAGCCGGAACCGTGACGAACATCACAGAGTTTCTAGTCGTTGACCGCCCCGCATCTTACAACGTTATCATGGGGACGCCATGGCTGAACACCATGCGCGCAATCCCATCAACCTACCATCTTTGCCTCAAGTTCCCGACCCCTAACGGAGTCGAGGTAATGGGGAAATCCAAGAGTTTCGCAGGTTTGTTTCGCCGCGGAACTAAAACGAAAGAGACCGATCCTCGAAATTACTCCTAAGAAAGCGGAGAAAAAGACCTCCAGCAAAGATACGCGAAGTCAGGATTCAGCGGAATTCTTCTGGCAATCTCGTATCATCGCAGCTCTAGATGAAAAACGCGAGCCAACATGTGAACCCGTGGTAACGATCTGTCTCGACGAAGCCTTCCCAGAACGCTGCGTCGAGATTGGAGCCAATCTCCACGAGCCTTTAAGGACAGAACTCATAACCTGTCTTAAAAAGAACCTTAACACTTTCGCATGGGCTGCGGAAGATATGCCAGGAATCGACATTAACATAACATGTCACGAGCTGAATATCGACCCAACATTCAAACCCGTCAAACAGAAAAGACGAAAGCTGGGACCCGAACGTGCTGCCGCAGTAAACGATGAGGTCGAAAAACTGCTTAAAGTTGGGTCGATAACGGAAGTAAGATACCCGGACTGGCTCGCCAACCCCGTAGTAGTCAAAAAGAAAAACGGGAAGTGGCGAGTTTGCGTAGATTTTACCGACCTAAACAAGGCATGTCCAAAGGATAGCTTCCCTCTACCACATATCGATCGATTGGTAGAAGCAACAGCGGGCAACGAACTCTTATCCTTCATGGATGCCTTCTCAGGTTATAATCAAATTAGGATGAATCCCGACGATCGTGAGAAGACTGCGTTCATTACCGATCGCGGAACTTATTGCTATAAGGTAATGCCCTTCGGCCTCAAAAACGCTGGAGCAACTTACCAACGACTCGTGAACCGAATGTTCTCCAAACAACTCGGAAAAACGATGGAAGTTTATATCGACGACATGCTCGTCAAATCCCTCAAAGCAAGAGATCACGTGTCACATCTCGAAGAATGCTTTGCACAACTAAACTCCCATAACATGAAGCTCAACCCGACGAAATGTAGATTCGCCGTGGCATCAGGAGAATTCCTCGGCTACTTGGTCACCAACCGCGGCATCGAAGCAAATCCAAAACAGATCAACGCACTAATCGAGATGGCTTCACCAAAGAACAAGCGGGAGGTCCAAAGACTGACCGGTAGAATTGCAGCACTTAACCGATTTATTTCACGATCAACAGATAAGTGCCTGCCCTTCTACGACGTCCTGCGAGGAAATAAAAAATTCGAATGGTCGGAAGAGTGCGAAAACGCCTTCCAACAGCTGAAGCGTTATTTAGCTACTCCTCCAGTCCTCGCAAAACCCGTGGAAGGGGAGCCTTTATTCTTGTACATCGCGGTATCGGCAACGGCCGTAAGCGGAGTCCTGATCAGGGAAGAACGCGGAGAGCAGAAACCTATTTTCTACATAAGCAAAACCTTGCTGGATGCCGAATCTAGGTATCCGTTGATGGAAAAATTGGCATGCGCGGTCGTAACATCGGCCCGAAAACTAAGACCATATTTCCAATCCCACACGATTGTCATCCTCACGACTTTTCCCTTGCGGACAATTTTGCATAGCCCAAGTCAATCAGGTCGATTGGCTAAGTGGGCGGTCGAGTTGAGCGAGTATGACATCGAATACCGACCAAGGACGAGCGCAAAATCACAAGTGCTCGCAGACTTCTTAGTCGAACTTCCAACGGGAGCAATAACCAATGAGGAACCAAATTCCACCTGGCTCCTCCACGTCGACGGATCCTCATCCAAGCAAGGATCGGGTATCGGGATCCGTCTCACATCTCCAACGAGCGAGATCTTGGAACAATCGTTCAGGCTGGAATTCCATGCCTCAAACAACGAGGCCGAATACGAAGCATTAATCGCAGGTTACGTTTGGCTCACGGCTTAAAAATACGTAATCTCCACGTACTGCGACTCCCAGTTAGTGGCCAGTCAATTCAGCGGAGAGTATGAAGCCAGAGACGAACGGATGGAACGTACCTCAAACTGGTCAAGGTCTAGCTCAAGACTTCGACTGTTCGTACCGGATCGTTCCGAGAATCAAGCGGACGCCCTCGCGGCCTTAGCATCAAGTTCCGATCCAGGACTCGATTCCGTCGATTCATCGCCTCGGCGTCAATCTCTCCCGTTACGATCCCGAGCCTACGCCAGTCCGATTCGAGTCTGACGATCGCATGCATAGACGCAGCTCGTCTGCGTCGACTCGACTGACGTCCTGTCAATCTCTCAAGACTTCGACTGTTTCGCCCTTACCCGGATCCCCCGTTCCGAGAATGTCCAGCGGACGCCCTCGCGGCCTTAGCATCAAGTTCCGATCCAGGACTCAAAAGGGTAATTCCAGTCGAATTCATCGAACATCCAAGTATCGGACCACCAGTCGTTGTCAATCTCATAGAGGGTCAAGACGACGAGGAAGAAGAAGTTACGATACCACCATCATCGGAGCAATCTAATTACGGCTGTGATACCCCATGGCTTCAGACGATTCGAGACTACATTATCGACGGGCAACTGCCCGCCGAAAAATGGGCAGCTCGCAAGATCCGAACACAGGCCGCACGCTACGTAACAGTGGACGGCGAAATCTACAAATGGAGATTCTCCGGACCACTCCTGACGTGCCTGGAAGGAGAAAAGGCAAGGAAAGTAATGGAGGAAATACATTCCGGCTCATGCGGCAACCATTCCGGCGGAAGATCGCTAGCCGTGAAAATCAAACGCCACGGATACTATTGGCCAACAATGATCGGAGATTGCGAGAAATTCGCACGAAAATGCGAAAAATGCCAAAGGCATGCGCCAACTATCCGACAACCGGCCGAAGTTCTTTCCTCCATCACATCGCCTTATCCCTTTATGCGCTGGGCCATGGATATTGTCGGACCTCTGCATAATTCAAAGCAAAAGCGTTTCCTTCTAGTCCTTACCGATTTTTTCTCAAAATGGGTAGAGGCGGACTCGTACGCAAGTATAAAAGACGTCCAAGTCGAGAATTTCGTATGGAGAAACATCATCTGTAGGCATGGAGTTCCTTACGAAATCGTAACCGATAACGGGTCTCAATTCATTTCCACCCGATTCGAGGCATTCTGCGAAAAGTGGAAGATACGACTCAACAAGTCAACTCCCAGATATCCGCAGTGCAACGGACAGGCTGAAACAATCAACAAGACCATTCTCGACGGACTGAAGAAACGCTTGGAGGCCAAAAAAGGTAGATGGGCCGACGAACTCGAGGGAGTCCTCTGGTCTCACCGTACCACCCCAAGGCGAGCAACGGGAGAAACTCCCTTCGCCCTGGTATACGGCACAGAGTGCATGATTCCCGCAGAAGTAGAATTTCCCGGTGTTCGAAGAAGGTTCTTACCTGAACGAGAGGAACTCAACAATGCTATGCTCTTGGACGACCTCGACCTCATTAACGAACGCCGGGATCGAGCGCTCATCCGAATTCAAAACTACCAGCACGCCGCTGCAAGATACTATAATTCCAACGTACGGAATCGTAGGTTCAATCAGGGAGATCTGGTCCTTCGCAAAGTCTTCCAAAACACCGCTGAACGAAACGCGGGAAAACTCGGAGCAAACTGGGAAGGTCCCTATAAAATCGAAAAAGTCGTCCGACCAGGTTCTTACGAAATAGCCAACATGCAGGGCATAAAAATCCCTAGAACCTGGAATGCGATGCATCTCAAAAAATACTATCACTAAACAAACCAACTCGCAATCACTGAACTACGAGACGGCTTGATCTCCGCAAGGAGTACGTAGGCAGTTTGCCGAAAGGAAAATTCAGCTGTCCCCCCTCATTAAAAAAGGGGGGAGTGGGTACGTATACTCGTATACTCCCAAAAAATCGAAAAAACTTCTTACCACACTTTTGGTGTTTTCGACTTATCAAAACATCCTCACCCGCGAAATCGCAACGAGGTCTTCGGAAATCAGTCGGCCGCTTAGGAGAATCAACCTTTAGCATCGCGAGACGTCGCAAAAGATGCCTCAAAGTTGGTTTCTTCCGAGCAAACGAAATCTCCGCAAAAAGACACATACACACACACATTAACATTTATTTTGCGCAAAATAATCAAAACAACGGCACACGCCACCAAGTCCGATGCTGATCACATCGAACTCACAAACGTCCTAAACAGACATAGACATCTCACGGAGATGACTCTCTTACATCCGACACAAGGATAATAGCGCTATAAAAGAAATCCGAAATTTTGGTCTAGCACTTCCGGTCTCCGGAGAGATGCTCGATTCGTATCAAACAAGTCGTATAAGCCGAGAACTTTTCGCGGACTTTACATCGATACGAATCAGGAAGAAATCGCGACAGGAAAAACGATAGCCGGTTAGTCACCGCACAATCCTTAAACCGAAAGTAAACCTAGGTCTTGCCCTAAACCCAGCGCACTGGTCTCTAACATCTCAAAGGCATGATATCGAAAGATACGAGATTCTTAAACCACGCCTCTATGTTTACGTTCGATACCTTCAGCACCCCCGCAGAGTTCACATCTCGCGGAAGAACTCTCGAAACAGGTCTCGAATAAAACATTCCACAATCGAAGAAGGATATGAGACGACAACTCATCACCTTCCTCCCCACTATTCACAAATTCATAAAAAGCGTTATCCGATTATCATATCATAAAGCCGCAGAGCGGCAGGGATTCAAAGCCACACACGGCCAGTCCCGAAATACAAACAAGGCCATTCAAGGCCGAAACATAAAAAAACAAAAAAAAATCTCTCGCAAGAGATCTAACCCAAGTCACCCTCAGAACTTACGCCCCCTCTTCACCCGCTGCCTCGTCCGAGCCTGGAGCCGCGTCACTTCCGTTCTCTCCGACCATCGGGTCTTTCCCCTCTGGGTCTTCTGAACACGTCGGAAGGAAGCACGCGGATTTCAGGTCGGCCAGGATGAGACCGAAATCCCCATCCTCGGCCGCCATATCTCCCTTGCAGCCGGACAGCCGGGCCTCTTCGGCCTCCAAGGTCGGGGGAGTCTCACTTTGGAACGACCGAACTACGGCCATCCCGCCCTCAATCGTCGCCAAAGCGAGATCCCTGCTCCGGATACACTCGAGGGAACCCAGGGAAGCAGAAATCTTCGCCAAGCGAGCTTGAAACTCCGCACGAAGAGCATCCGTAGCCTCTTGGATCCCGCGGCGCGCTAGTCCCGCGTCACTCTCGATCTGACGCTGGAGTCGGCGCACCTCCGAGGATTTGGCCTTCCTGGCCTTCTTTTCCTTGAGCAAGGAACTCGCCGTCTTCCCAAGGTCCCTCTCAAGCTCTCCTATCGCAACCTCGAGCTTCGACACTTTCGCAGAGTGAGAGTCCTCGACAGCCGTCAACATAGCCTCGGTTTCGGACCATCTGCCCTGAAGCTCCACCAACTCCCCGGAAAGGCGACTGGTCTCAGAACCACATTCGCTGATCATCCCATCGATCAACGATATGAACTGCGAACGGTAAAAATTCTTAAGACTAAGTCCGTGAAAAGAATGCACGAAAGACGATCGAGAATTCAAACAAGAAACAAACCTTTCCGCGAAGTCCCGATGCTAGGCTCGATCCACCTCGCTGCGAAGTCTCTCCGTCACCGCTCTTGGCAAGTTTCCTTTTCCGACTCTTAGGCTGAGTAGCCAGGACAGCGCTAGGAGCACGCAATGCCAGGACGATTTCTTTTCTGGCTGGAGGCGGAGGCATAGAGTCAGCGGCTTTCTCTCTGTCCTCGACGAGGATCGGAGTCGTGGAAGATCCCGCAGGAAGGGCTTGCGGGAGAAGAGCCGCGACGTCGGTCCCATGACACGGGGCAACGACCTGCGCGGAAGAAGACGGAAACTCGGAGCCAGTTTGAGCCAATCCTTTCTCGGCTTGGCGACGAACTAGTTTCTCTCGGAAAGAAAGATGACCGGCAACACAAGCCGGCGCTTCCGCCGGAGAAGTTGGAACCGGAGCCGGAGAAGTGGCCTCACCCATCTCGACGTCGGAATCCTTCTTATCACCTTGGGAGGAAGACATGTTGAGAGGAAAGTTATGAAACTAGAGAGGTTTTTGAAGAATGAAGAAGGGAAGGTGTGGAGAAAATGAATGACAAGAGCTCACTACTTATAGAAGTATGGGTTCGGAATGTCGTCTCGACAACTTTTTTCCGCGGAATTTTAAATGTAAATTTCGTCTAATACACTTAACCTTGTCAAAATCACCTATCCACCCGCTAGAGTCACGACTCTAAACGGGCTGGGGGGCTAACTGTTGGGGTCAAAAACGGTTACGACAAATTTAACATCCAAAACATCCGAGGAAGAAAGTGAGAATTTCTCCGAAGAGTACTTTTCGAAAAATAGACTCTTTCTTACGAAAAAGCTTTACGGAAGAAAGAATCGAGATGCCCGACGAAGGCTCGAAACAGGTCGCTACGTAGCGACCGAGCTCGAGCCAAAGCTCGATCGCTACGTAGCGACCGAGCGATCGTCCCGCTCGGTCGCTACGTAGCAACCGAGCTCAGCCAAGCTCGGTCGCTACGTAGCGATCGTCCCGCTCGTCGCTACGTAGCGACCGAGCTCAGCCAAGCTCGGTCGCTACGTAGCGACCGAGCGCTCGTCCCGCTCGGTCGCTACGTAGCGACCGAGCTCCAAGCTCGGTCGCTACGTAGCGACCGAGCGCTCGTCCGCTCGGTCGCTACGTAGCGACCGAGCTCGAGCCAAAGCTCGGTCGCTACGTAGCACCGGGCTTGAGCCAAAGTTCGGTCGCTGTGTAGCGATTGAACCTTTCCGAACATCGATACGACACCAGTCCATGCATTCTCGTCAAACCTTCGAATGCTATCTCCCGAAGACCGTAGCAAGCTCAGTCCATGTTTCCCGCTATTCTAATTCATCGATCAAACTTCGCGGATTAGAAACCGCGGAAAACTCGTAGTAAACGTGTCGAGTCGGAAAACGGCCCAAAGGGACCTAAAACACGATTCGAAGCCCATCCTACGATTTTCCTAACCAAAAGCCCGTAAACCACAGCATGGTTTACGCTTGGCCCACGAGGAAGGATAAATGTCAAGTTTCCGCGGATAAATACGGAAGTTTTGAAGATAATCATGAAGATCGGGAAAAATGGAAAATCTCCATTTTATGCTATGACGGCTTAAGGGCAGAAGAGTAAAAGCGTAAACCGACCTTGGAGCTAGTATATAAGGAGTCCTAGGCGAGGAGCAGAGGGGAGAACTTTTTCAGAGCAAACTTAGCACTTAGAGCAATTTAGGCAATTTTCCGTTTTTGTTATTTCGAGCTGCGACTCAATTAGGTTTAGCCGTCTTAGGGTTGCTAGAACTAGGAATCTCGCCGACAGCTCTCGAGCCCAGGCTTATACCTTGTTGTAACGCTCATACGCAGATTCGGAATAAGATCTACTTTGCTCTCTTTTCGATTTCTTATTTTTATCGTTGTTATTCTCGTGTTCTGATTGCTTGACGTGTGGTAATTAACAGATATCCGGGTCCTCTGGGAAACTAGGGTTTTCTAGTTTCCTTATTTAAACGGAAATCGACAGTGTGAATTTCGGTTCCCATGAATCACTTTTGTAAGAAGCTTGATTTGGATACATAAAGTGGTGGAGAATCACCAGGAAGTTGAATAAATCTCATAGGAGTTGGGATGAAGAAGTTATCCCACTTTCAAATATGGTGATTCTAGTTTCCCATTTTGGGAATATGACAGCTTCTTCGTCGTTCCAATCAAACCAGGATGAATCACTTTGTAAGAAGCTTGATTTGGATACATAAAGTGGTGGAGAATCACCAGGAAGTTGAATAAATCTCATAGGAGTTGGGATGAAGAAGTTATCCCACTTTCAAATATGGTGATTCTAGTTTCCCATTTTGGGAATAGGACAGCTTCTTCGTCGTTCCAATCAAACCAGGATGAATCACTTTGTAAGAAGCTTGATTTGGATACATAAAGTGGTGGAGAATCACTAGGAAGTTGAATAAATCTCATAGGAGTTGGGATGAAGAAGTTATCCCACTTTCAAATATGGTGATTCTAGTTCCCATTTGGGAATAGGACAGCTTCTTCGTCGTTCCAATCAAACCAGGATGAATCACTTTGTAAGAAGCTTGATTTGGATACATAAAGTGGTGGAGAATCACAGGAAGTTGAATAAATCTCATAGGAGTTGGGATGAAGAAGTTATCCCACTTTCAAATTGGTGATTCTAGTTTCCCATTTTGGGAATAGACAGCTTCTTCGTCGTTCCAATCAAACCAGGATGAATCACTTTGTAAGAAGCTTGATTTGGATACATAAAGTGGTGGAGAATCACCAGGAAGTTGAATAAATCTCATAGGAGTTGGGATGAAGAAGTTATCCCACTTTCAAATCATGGTGATTCTAGTTTCCCATTTTGGGAATATGACAGCTTCTTCGTCGTTCCAATCAAACCAGGATGAATCACTTTGTAAGAAGCTTGATTTGGATACATAAAGTGGTGGAGAATCACTAGGAAGTTGAATAAATCTCATAGGAGTTGGGATGAAGAAGTTATCCCACTTTCAAATATGGTGATTCTAGTTTCCCATTTTGGGAATAGGACAGCTTCTTCGTCGTTCCAATCAAACCAGGATGAATCACTTTGTAAGAAGCTTGATTTGGATACATAAAGTGGTGGAGAATCACCAGGATGCTGAATAAATCTCATAGGAGTTGGGATGAAGAAGTTATCCCACTTTCAAATATGGTGATTCTAGTTTCCCATTTTGGGAATAGGACAGCTTCTTCGTCGTTCCAATCAAACCAGGATGAATCACTTTGTAAGAAGCTTGATTTGGATACATAAAGTGGTGGAGAATCACCAGGATGCTGAATAAATCTCATAGGAGTTGGGATGAAGAAGTTATCCCACTTTCAAATATGGTGATTCTAGTTTCCCATTTTGGGAATAGGACAGCTTCTTCGTCGTTCCAATCAAACCAGGATGAATCACTTTGTAAGAAGCTTGATTTGGATACATAAAGTGGTGGAGAATCACAGGAAGCTGAATAAATCTCATAGGAGTTGGGATGAAGAAGTTATCCCACTTTCAAATATGGTGATTCTAGTTTCCCATTTTGGGAATATGACAGCTTCTTCGTCGTTCCAATCAAACCAGGATGAATCACTTTGTAAGAAGCTTGATTTGGATACATAAAGTGGTGGAGAATCACTAGGAAGTTGAATAAATCTCATAGGAGTTGGGATGAAGAAGTTATCCCACTTTCAAATCTGGTGATTCTAGTTTCCCATTTTGGGAATATGACAGCTTCTTCGTCGTTCCAATCAAACCAGGATGAATCACTTTGTAAGAAGCTTGATTTGGATACATAAAGTGGTGGAGAATCACCAGGAAGTTGAATAAATCTCATAGGAGTTGGGATGAAGAAGTTATCCCACTTTCAAATATGGTGATTCTAGTTTCCCATTTTGGGAATAGGACAGCTTCTTCGTCGTTCCAATCAAACCAGGATGAATCACTTTGTAAGAAGCTTGATTTGGATACATAAAGTGGTGGAGAATCACCAGGATGCTGAATAAATCTCATAGGAGTTGGGATGAAGAAGTTATCCCACTTTCAAATATGGTGATTCTAGTTTCCCATTTTGGGAATAGGACAGCTTCTTCGTCGTTCCAATCAAACCAGGATGAATCACTTTGTAAGAAGCTTGATTTGGATACATAAAGTGGTGGAGAATCACCAGGAAGTTGAATAAATCTCATAGGAGTTGGGATGAAGAAGTTATCCCACTTTCAAATCTGGTGATTCTAGTTTCCCATTTTGGGAATATGACAGCTTCTTCGTCGTTCCAATCAAACCAGGATGAATCACTTTGTAAGAAGCTTGATTTGGATACATAAAGTGGTGGAGAATCACCAGGATGCTGAATAAATCTCATAGGAGTTGGGATGAAGAAGTTATCCCACTTTCAAATATGGTGATTCTAGTTTCCCATTTTGGGAATATGACAGCTTCTTCGTCGTTCCAATCAAACCAGGATGAATCACTTTGTAAGAAGCTTGATTTGGATACATAAAGTGGTGGAGAATCACCAGGAAGTTGAATAAATCTCATAGGAGTTGGGATGAAGAAGTTATCCCACTTTCAAATATGGTGATTCTAGTTTCCCATTTTGGGAATATGACATCTTCTTCGTCGTTCCAATCAACCCAGGATGAATCACTTTGTAAGAAGCTTGATTTGGATACATAAAGTGGTGGAGAATCACCAGGATGCTGAATAAATCTCATAGGAGTTGGGATGAAGAAGTTATCCCACTTTCAAATATGGTGATTCTAGTTTCCCATTTTGGGAATATGACAGCTTCTTCGTCGTTCCAATCAAACCAGGATGAATCACTTTGTAAGAAGCTTGATTTGGATACATAAAGTGGTGGAGAATCACCAGGAAGTTGAATAAATCTCATAGGAGTTGGGATGAAGAAGTTATCCCACTTTCAAATATGGTGATTCTAGTTTCCCATTTTGGGAATATGACAGCTTCTTCGTCGTTCCAATCAAACCAGGATGAATCACTTTGTAAGAAGCTTGATTTGGATACATAAAGTGGTGGAGAATCACCAGGAAGCTGAATAAATCTCATAGGAGTTGGGATGAAGAAGTTATCCCACTTTCAAATATGGTGATTCTAGTTTCCCATTTTGGGAATATGACAGCTTCTTCGTCGTTCCAATCAAACCAGGATGAATCACTTTGTAAGAAGCTTGATTTGGATACATAAAGTGGTGGAGAATCACCAGGAAGCTGAATAAATCTCATAGGAGTTGGGATGAAGAAGTTATCCCACTTTCAAATCTGGTGATTCTAGTTTCCCATTTTGGGAATATGACAGCTTCTTCGTCGTTCCAATCAAACCAGGATGAATCACTTTGTAAGAAGCTTGATTTGGATACATAAAGTGGTGGAGAATCACCAGGATGCTGAATAAATCTCATAGGAGTTGGGATGAAGAAGTTATCCCACTTTCAAATATGGTGATTCTAGTTTCCCATTTTGGGAATGACAGCTTCTTCGTCGTTCCAATCAAACCAGGATGAATCACTTTGTAAGAAGCTTGATTTGGATACATAAAGTGGTGGAGAATCACTAGGAAGTTGAATAAATCTCATAGGAGTTGGGATGAAGAAGTTATCCCACTTTCAAATATGGTGATTCTAGTTTCCCATTTTGGGAATATGACAGCTTCTTCGTCGTTCCAATCAAACCAGGATGAATCACTTTGTAAGAAGCTTGATTTGGATACATAAAGTGGTGGAGAATCACCAGGAAGTTGAATAAATCTCATAGGAGTTGGGATGAAGAAGTTATCCCACTTTCAAATATGGTGATTCTAGTTTCCCATTTTGGGAATAGGACAGCTTCTTCGTCGTTCCAATCAAACCAGGATGAATCACTTTGTAAGAAGCTTGATTTGGATACATAAAGTGGTGGAGAATCACCAGGATGCTGAATAAATCTCATAGGAGTTGGGATGAAGAAGTTATCCCACTTTCAAATATGGTGATTCTAGTTTCCCATTTTGGGAATAGGACAGCTTCTTCGTCGTTCCAATCAAACCAGGATGAATCACTTTGTAAGAAGCTTGATTTGGATACATAAAGTGGTGGAGAATCACCAGGAAGTTGAATAAATCTCATAGGAGTTGGGATGAAGAAGTTATCCCACTTTCAAATATGGTGATTCTAGTTTCCCATTTTGGGAATAGGACAGCTTCTTCGTCGTTCCAATCAAACCAGGATGAATCACTTTGTAAGAAGCTTGATTTGGATACATAAAGTGGTGGAGAATCACCAGGATGTTGAATAAATCTCATAGGAGTTGGGATGAAGAAGTTATCCCACTTTCAAATATGGTGATTCTAGTTTCCCATTTTGGGAATATGACAGCTTCTTCGTCGTTCCAATCAAACCAGGATGAATCACTTTGTAAGAAGCTTGATTTGGATACATAAAGTGGTGGAGAATCACCAGGAAGTTGAATAAATCTCATAGGAGTTGGGATGAAGAAGTTATCCCACTTTCAAATCTGGTGATTCTAGTTTCCCATTTTGGGAATATGACAGCTTCTTCGTCGTTCCAATCAAACCAGGATGAATCACTTTGTAAGAAGCTTGATTTGGATACATAAAGTGGTGGAGAATCACCAGGAAGTTGAATAAATCTCATAGGAGTTGGGATGAAGAAGTTATCCCACTTTCAAATCTGGTGATTCTAGTTTCCCATTTTGGGAATAGGACAGCTTCTTCGTCGTTCCAATCAAACCAGGATGAATCACTTTGTAAGAAGCTTGATTTGGATACATAAAGTGGTGGAGAATCACCAGGATGCTGAATAAATCTCATAGGAGTTGGGATGAAGAAGTTATCCCACTTTCAAATATGGTGATTCTAGTTTCCCATTTTGGGAATATGACAGCTTCTTCGTCGTTCCAATCAAACCAGGATGAATCACTTTGTAAGAAGCTTGATTTGGATACATAAAGTGGTGGAGAATCACCAGGAAGTTGAATAAATCTCATAGGAGTTGGGATGAAGAAGTTATCCCACTTTCAAATATGGTGATTCTAGTTTCCCATTTTGGGAATATGACAGCTTCTTCGTCGTTCCAATCAAACCAGGATGAATCACTTTGTAAGAAGCTTGATTTGGATACATAAAGTGGTGGAGAATCACCAGGAAGCTGAATAAATCTCATAGGAGTTGGGATGAAGAAGTTATCCCACTTTCAAATCTGGTGATTCTAGTTTCCCATTTTGGGAATATGACAGCTTCTTCGTCGTTCCAATCAAACCAGGATGAATCACTTTGTAAGAAGCTTGATTTGGATACATAAAGTGGTGGAGAATCACCAGGAAGTTGAATAAATCTCATAGGAGTTGGGATGAAGAAGTTATCCCACTTTCAAATCTGGTGATTCTAGTTTCCCATTTTGGGAATATGACAGCTTCTTCGTCGTTCCAATCAAACCAGGATGAATCACTTTGTAAGAAGCTTGATTTGGATACATAAAGTGGTGGAGAATCACCAGGATGCTGAATAAATCTCAGTTAGGAGTTGGGATGAAGAAGTTATCCCACTTTCAAATATGGTGATTCTAGTTTCCCATTTTGGGAATAGGACAGCTTCTTCGTCGTTCCAATCAAACCAGGATGAATCACTTTGTAAGAAGCTTGATTTGGATACATAAAGTGGTGGAGAATCACCAGGATGCTGAATAAATCTCATAGGAGTTGGGATGAAGAAGTTATCCCACTTTCAAATATGGTGATTCTAGTTTCCCATTTTGGGAATAGGACAGCTTCTTCGTCGTTCCAATCAAACCAGGATGAATCACTTTGTAAGAAGCTTGATTTGGATACATAAAGTGGTGGAGAATCACTAGGAAGTTGAATAAATCTCATAGGAGTTGGGATGAAGAAGTTATCCCACTTTCAAATCTGGTGATTCTAGTTTCCCATTTTGGGAATATGACAGCTTCTTCGTCGTTCCAATCAAACCAGGATGAATCACTTTGTAAGAAGCTTGATTTGGATACATAAAGTGGTGGAGAATCACCAGGAAGCTGAATAAATCTCATAGGAGTTGGGATGAAGAAGTTATCCCACTTTCAAATATGGTGATTCTAGTTTCCCATTTTGGGAATATGACAGCTTCTTCGTCGTTCCAATCAAACCAGGATGAATCACTTTGTAAGAAGCTTGATTTGGATACATAAAGTGGTGGAGAATCACCAGGATGCTGAATAAATCTCATAGGAGTTGGGATGAAGAAGTTATCCCACTTTCAAATATGGTGATTCTAGTTTCCCATTTTGGGAATATGACAGCTTCTTCGTCGTTCCAATCAAACCAGGATGAATCACTTTGTAAGAAGCTTGATTTGGATACATAAAGTGGTGGAGAATCACCAGGATGCTGAATAAATCTCATAGGAGTTGGGATGAAGAAGTTATCCCACTTTCAAATCTGGTGATTCTAGTTTCCCATTTTGGGAATATGACAGCTTCTTCGTCGTTCCAATCAAACCAGGATGAATCACTTTGTAAGAAGCTTGATTTGGATACATAAAGTGGTGGAGAATCACCAGGAAGCTGAATAAATCTCATAGGAGTTGGGATGAAGAAGTTATCCCACTTTCAAATATGGTGATTCTAGTTTCCCATTTTGGGAATATGACAGCTTCTTCGTCGTTCCAATCAAACCAGGATGAATCACTTTGTAAGAAGCTTGATTTGGATACATAAAGTGGTGGAGAATCACCAGGAAGCTGAATAAATCTCATAGGAGTTGGGATGAAGAAGTTATCCCACTTTCAAATCTGGTGATTCTAGTTTCCCATTTTGGGAATATGACAGCTTCTTCGTCGTTCCAATCAAACCAGGATGAATCACTTTGTAAGAAGCTTGATTTGGATACATAAAGTGGTGGAGAATCACCAGGATGCTGAATAAATCTCATAGGAGTTGGGATGAAGAAGTTATCCCACTTTCAAATCTGGTGATTCTAGTTTCCCATTTTGGGAATAGGACAGCTTCTTCGTCGTTCCAATCAAACCAGGATGAATCACTTTGTAAGAAGCTTGATTTGGATACATAAAGTGGTGGAGAATCACCAGGATGCTGAATAAATCTCATAGGAGTTGGGATGAAGAAGTTATCCCACTTTCAAATATGGTGATTCTAGTTTCCCATTTTGGGAATAGGACAGCTTCTTCGTCGTTCCAATCAAACCAGGATGAATCACTTTGTAAGAAGCTTGATTTGGATACATAAAGTGGTGGAGAATCACCAGGAGTTGAATAAATCTCATAGGAGTTGGGATGAAGAAGTTATCCCACTTTCAAATCTGGTGATTCTAGTTTCCCATTTTGGGAATATGACAGCTTCTTCGTCGTTCCAATCAAACCAGGATGAATCACTTTTTAAGAAGCTTGATTTGGATACATAAAGTGGTGGAGAATCACCAGGAAGTTGAATAAATCTCATAGGAGTTGGGATGAAGAAGTTATCCCACTTTCAAATATGGTGATTCTAGTTTCCCATTTTGGGAATAGGACAGCTTCTTCGTCGTTCCAATCAAACCAGGATGAATCACTTTGTAAGAAGCTTGATTTGGATACATAAAGTGGTGGAGAATCACCAGGAAGCTGAATAAATCTCATAGGAGTTGGGATGAAGAAGTTATCCCACTTTCAAATCTGGTGATTCTAGTTTCCCATTTTGGGAATATGACAGCTTCTTCGTCGTTCCAATCAAACCAGGATGAATCACTTTGTAAGAAGCTTGATTTGGATACATAAAGTGGTGGAGAATCACTAGGAAGTTGAATAAATCTCATAGGAGTTGGGATGAAGAAGTTATCCCACTTTCAAATCTGGTGATTCTAGTTTCCCATTTTGGGAATATGACAGCTTCTTCGTCGTTCCAATCAAACCAGGATGAATCACTTTGTAAGAAGCTTGATTTGGATACATAAAGTGGTGGAGAATCACCAGGATGCTGAATAAATCTCATAGGAGTTGGGATGAAGAAGTTATCCCACTTTCAAATATGGTGATTCTAGTTTCCCATTTTGGGAATAGGACAGCTTCTTCGTCGTTCCAATCAAACCAGGATGAATCACTTTGTAAGAAGCTTGATTTGGATACATAAAGTGGTGGAGAATCACCAGGAAGTTGAATAAATCTCATAGGAGTTGGGATGAAGAAGTTATCCCACTTTCAAATATGGTGATTCTAGTTTCCCATTTTGGGAATAGGACAGCTTCTTCGTCGTTCCAATCAAACCAGGATGAATCACTTTGTAAGAAGCTTGATTTGGATACATAAAGTGGTGGAGAATCACCAGGAAGTTGAATAAATCTCATAGGAGTTGGGATGAAGAAGTTATCCCACTTTCAAATATGGTGATTCTAGTTTCCCATTTTGGGAATAGGACAGCTTCTTCGTCGTTCCAATCAAACCAGGATGAATCACTTTGTAAGAAGCTTGATTTGGATACATAAAGTGGTGGAGAATCACTAGGAAGTTGAATAAATCTCATAGGAGTTGGGATGAAGAAGTTATCCCACTTTCAAATCTGGTGATTCTAGTTTCCCATTTTGGGAATATGACAGCTTCTTCGTCGTTCCAATCAAACCAGGATGAATCACTTTGTAAGAAGCTTGATTTGGATACATAAAGTGGTGGAGAATCACCAGGATGCTGAATAAATCTCATAGGAGTTGGGATGAAGAAGTTATCCCACTTTCAAATATGGTGATTCTAGTTTCCCATTTTGGGAATATGACAGCTTCTTCGTCGTTCCAATCAAACCAGGATGAATCACTTTGTAAGAAGCTTGATTTGGATACATAAAGTGGTGGAGAATCACCAGGAAGTTGAATAAATCTCATAGGAGTTGGGATGAAGAAGTTATCCCACTTTCAAATCTGGTGATTCTAGTTTCCCATTTTGGGAATATGACAGCTTCTTCGTCGTTCCAATCAAACCAGGATGAATCACTTTGTAAGAAGCTTGATTTGGATACATAAAGTGGTGGAGAATCACCAGGATGCTGAATAAATCTCATAGGAGTTGGGATGAAGAAGTTATCCCACTTTCAAATATGGTGATTCTAGTTTCCCATTTTGGGAATATGACAGCTTCTTCGTCGTTCCAATCAAACCAGGATGAATCACTTTGTAAGAAGCTTGATTTGGATACATAAAGTGGTGGAGAATCACCAGGAAGCTGAATAAATCTCATAGGAGTTGGGATGAAGAAGTTATCCCACTTTCAAATATGGTGATTCTAGTTTCCCATTTTGGGAATAGGACAGCTTCTTCGTCGTTCCAATCAAACCAGGATGAATCACTTTGTAAGAAGCTTGATTTGGATACATAAAGTGGTGGAGAATCACCAGGATGCTGAATAAATCTCATAGGAGTTGGGATGAAGAAGTTATCCCACTTTCAAATATGGTGATTCTAGTTTCCCATTTTGGGAATATGACAGCTTCTTCGTCGTTCCAATCAAACCAGGATGAATCACTTTGTAAGAAGCTTGATTTGGATACATAAAGTGGTGGAGAATCACCAGGATGCTGAATAAATCTCATAGGAGTTGGGATGAAGAAGTTATCCCACTTTCAAATATGGTGATTCTAGTTTCCCATTTTGGGAATAGGACAGCTTCTTCGTCGTTCCAATCAAACCAGGATGAATCACTTTGTAAGAAGCTTGATTTGGATACATAAAGTGGTGGAGAATCACCAGGATGCTGAATAAATCTCATAGGAGTTGGGATGAAGAAGTTATCCCACTTTCAAATATGGTGATTCTAGTTTCCCATTTTGGGAATAGGACAGCTTCTTCGTCGTTCCAATCAAACCAGGATGAATCACTTTGTAAGAAGCTTGATTTGGATACATAAAGTGGTGGAGAATCACCAGGAAGTTGAATAAATCTCATAGGAGTTGGGATGAAGAAGTTATCCCACTTTCAAATCTGGTGATTCTAGTTTCCCATTTTGGGAATATGACAGCTTCTTCGTCGTTCCAATCAAACCAGGATGAATCACTTTGTAAGAAGCTTGATTTGGATACATAAAGTGGTGGAGAATCACCAGGATGCTGAATAAATCTCATAGGAGTTGGGATGAAGAAGTTATCCCACTTTCAAATATGGTGATTCTAGTTTCCCATTTTGGGAATAGGACAGCTTCTTCGTCGTTCCAATCAAACCAGGATGAATCACTTTGTAAGAAGCTTGATTTGGATACATAAAGTGGTGGAGAATCACCAGGATGCTGAATAAATCTCATAGGAGTTGGGATGAAGAAGTTATCCCACTTTCAAATATGGTGATTCTAGTTTCCCATTTTGGGAATATGACAGCTTCTTCGTCGTTCCAATCAAACCAGGATGAATCACTTTGTAAGAAGCTTGATTTGGATACATAAAGTGGTGGAGAATCACCAGGAGTTGAATAAATCTCATAGGAGTTGGGATGAAGAAGTTATCCCACTTTCAAATATGGTGATTCTAGTTTCCCATTTTGGGAATAGGACAGCTTCTTCGTCGTTCCAATCAAACCAGGATGAATCACTTTGTAAGAAGCTTGATTTGGATACATAAAGTGGTGGAGAATCACCAGGAAGTTGAATAAATCTCATAGGAGTTGGGATGAAGAAGTTATCCCACTTTCAAATCTGGTGATTCTAGTTTCCCATTTTGGGAATATGACAGCTTCTTCGTCGTTCCAATCAAACCAGGATGAATCACTTTGTAAGAAGCTTGATTTGGATACATAAAGTGGTGGAGAATCACCAGGATGTTGAATAAATCTCATAGGAGTTGGGATGAAGAAGTTATCCCACTTTTAAATCAGGTGATTCTAGTTTCGCATCTTGGGAATAGGACAGCTTCTTCGTCGTTCCAATCAAACCAGGATGAATCACTTTGTAAGAAGCTTGATTTGGATACATAAAGTGGTGGAGAATCACCAGGAAGTTGAATAAATCTCATAGGAGTTGGGATGAAGAAGTTATCCCACTTTCAAATCTGGTGATTCTAGTTTCCCATTTTGGGAATATGACAGCTTCTTCGTCGTTCCAATCAAACCAGGATGAATCACTTTGTAAGAAGCTTGATTTGGATACATAAAGTGGTGGAGAATCACCAGGAAGTTGAATAAATCTCATAGGAGTTGGGATGAAGAAGTTATCCCACTTTCAAATATGGTGATTCTAGTTTCCCATTTTGGGAATATGACAGCTTCTTCGTCGTTCCAATCAAACCAGGATGAATCACTTTGTAAGAAGCTTGATTTGGATACATAAAGTGGTGGAGAATCACCAGGAAGTTGAATAAATCTCATAGGAGTTGGGATGAAGAAGTTATCCCACTTTCAAATCTGGTGATTCTAGTTTCCCATTTTGGGAATAGGACAGCTTCTTCGTCGTTCCAATCAAACCAGGATGAATCACTTTGTAAGAAGCTTGATTTGGATACATAAAGTGGTGGAGAATCACCAGGAGCTGAATAAATCTCATAGGAGTTGGGATGAAGAAGTTATCCCACTTTCAAATATGGTGATTCTAGTTTCCCATTTTGGGAATAGGACAGCTTCTTCGTCGTTCCAATCAAACCAGGATGAATCACTTTGTAAGAAGCTTGATTTGGATACATAAAGTGGTGGAGAATCACCAGGATGTTGAATAAATCTCATAGGAGTTGGGATGAAGAAGTTATCCCACTTTCAAATATGGTGATTCTAGTTTCCCATTTTGGGAATATGACAGCTTCTTCGTCGTTCCAATCAAACCAGGATGAATCACTTTGTAAGAAGCTTGATTTGGATACATAAAGTGGTGGAGAATCACCAGGAAGTTGAATAAATCTCATAGGAGTTGGGATGAAGAAGTTATCCCACTTTCAAATATGGTGATTCTAGTTTCCCATTTTGGGAATATGACAGCTTCTTCGTCGTTCCAATCAAACCAGGATGAATCACTTTGTAAGAAGCTTGATTTGGATACATAAAGTGGTGGAGAATCACCAGGAAGTTGAATAAATCTCATAGGAGTTGGGATGAAGAAGTTATCCCACTTTCAAATCTGGTGATTCTAGTTTCCCATTTTGGGAATAGGACAGCTTCTTCGTCGTTCCAATCAAACCAGGATGAATCACTTTGTAAGAAGCTTGATTTGGATACATAAAGTGGTGGAGAATCACCAGGATGCTGAATAAATCTCATAGGAGTTGGGATGAAGAAGTTATCCCACTTTCAAATATGGTGATTCTAGTTTCCCATTTTGGGAATAGGACAGCTTCTTCGTCGTTCCAATCAAACCAGGATGAATCACTTTGTAAGAAGCTTGATTTGGATACATAAAGTGGTGGAGAATCACCAGGATGCTGAATAAATCTCATAGGAGTTGGGATGAAGAAGTTATCCCACTTTCAAATATGGTGATTCTAGTTTCCCATTTTGGGAATAGGACAGCTTCTTCGTCGTTCCAATCAAACCAGGATGAATCACTTTGTAAGAAGCTTGATTTGGATACATAAAGTGGTGGAGAATCACTAGGAAGTTGAATAAATCTCATAGGAGTTGGGATGAAGAAGTTATCCCACTTTCAAATCTGGTGATTCTAGTTTCCCATTTTGGGAATATGACAGCTTCTTCGTCGTTCCAATCAAACCAGGATGAATCACTTTGTAAGAAGCTTGATTTGGATACATAAAGTGGTGGAGAATCACCAGGAAGTTGAATAAATCTCATAGGAGTTGGGATGAAGAAGTTATCCCACTTTCAAATATGGTGATTCTAGTTTCCCATTTTGGGAATAGGACAGCTTCTTCGTCGTTCCAATCAAACCAGGATGAATCACTTTGTAAGAAGCTTGATTTGGATACATAAAGTGGTGGAGAATCACCAGGAAGTTGAATAAATCTCATAGGAGTTGGGATGAAGAAGTTATCCCACTTTCAAATATGGTGATTCTAGTTTCCCATTTTGGGAATATGACAGCTTCTTCGTCGTTCCAATCAAACCAGGATGAATCACTTTGTAAGAAGCTTGATTTGGATACATAAAGTGGTGGAGAATCACCAGGAAGTTGAATAAATCTCATAGGAGTTGGGATGAAGAAGTTATCCCACTTTCAAATCTGGTGATTCTAGTTTCCCATTTTGGGAATAGGACAGCTTCTTCGTCGTTCCAATCAAACCAGGATGAATCACTTTGTAAGAAGCTTGATTTGGATACATAAAGTGGTGGAGAATCACCAGGATGCTGAATAAATCTCATAGGAGTTGGGATGAAGAAGTTATCCCACTTTCAAATATGGTGATTCTAGTTTCCCATTTTGGGAATAGGACAGCTTCTTCGTCGTTCCAATCAAACCAGGATGAATCACTTTGTAAGAAGCTTGATTTGGATACATAAAGTGGTGGAGAATCACTAGGAAGTTGAATAAATCTCATAGGAGTTGGGATGAAGAAGTTATCCCACTTTCAAATCTGGTGATTCTAGTTTCCCATTTTGGGAATATGACAGCTTCTTCGTCGTTCCAATCAACCTGGATGAATCACTTTGTCAGAAGCTTGATTTGGATACATAAAGTGGTGGAGAATCACCAGGAAGTTGAATAAATCTCATAGGAGTTGGGATGAAGAAGTTATCCCACTTTCAAATATGGTGATTCTAGTTTCCCATTTTGGGAATAGGACAGCTTCTTCGTCGTTCCAATCAAACCAGGATGAATCACTTTGTAAGAAGCTTGATTTGGATACATAAAGTGGTGGAGAATCACCAGGAAGCTGAATAAATCTCATAGGAGTTGGGATGAAGAAGTTATCCCACTTTCAAATATGGTGATTCTAGTTTCCCATTTTGGGAATATGACATCTTCTTCGTCGTTCCAATCAAACCAGGATGAATCACTTTGTAAGAAGCTTGATTTGGATACATAAAGTGGTGGAGAATCACCAGGAAGCTGAATAAATCTCATAGGAGTTGGGATGAAGAAGTTATCCCACTTTCAAATCTGGTGATTCTAGTTTCCCATTTTGGGAATAGGACAGCTTCTTCGTCGTTCCAATCAAACCAGGATGAATCACTTTGTAAGAAGCTTGATTTGGATACATAAAGTGGTGGAGAATCACCAGGAAGCTGAATAAATCTCATAGGAGTTGGGATGAAGAAGTTATCCCACTTTCAAATCTGGTGATTCTAGTGATTCTAGTTCCCATTTTGGGAATATGACATCTTCTTCGTCGTTCCAATCAAACCAGGATGAATCACTTTGTAAGAAGCTTGATTTGGATACATAAAGTGGTGGAGAATCACCAGGATGCTGAATAAATCTCATAGGAGTTGGGATGAAGAAGTTATCCCACTTTCAAATATGGTGATTCTAGTTTCCCATTTTTGGGAATATGATTGCTTCTTCGTCGTTCCAATCAAACCAGGATGAATCATTTTGTGAGAAGCTTGATTTGGATACATAAAGTGGTGGATAATCACTAGGAAGCTGAATAAAACTCATAGGAGTTGGGATGAAGAAGTTATCCCACTTTCAAATCTGGTGATTCTAGTTTCCCATTTTGGGAATATGACATCTTCTTCGTCGTTCCAATCAATCCAGGATGAATCACTTTGTGAAGAAGCTTGATTTGGATACATAAAGTGGTGGAGAATCAACAGGAAGTGAATAAATCTCATAGGAGTTGGGATGAAGAAGTTATCCCACTTTCAAATCTGGTGATTCTAGTTTCCCATTTTGGGAATATGACATCTTCTTCGTCGTTCCAATCAATCCAGGATGAATCACTTTGTAAGAAGCTTGATTTGGATACATAAAGTGGTGGAGAATCACCAGGAAGTTGAATAAATCTCATAGGAGTTGGGATGAAGAAGTTATCCCACTTTCAAATCTGGTGATTCTAGTTTCCCATTTTGGGGAATAGGACAGCTTCTTCGTCGTTCCAATCAAACCAGGATGAATCACTTTGTAAGAAGCTTGATTTGGATACATAAAGTGGTGGAGAATCACCACGATGCTGAATAAATCTCATAGGAGTTGGGATGAAGAAGTTATCCCACTTTCAAATATGGTGATTCTAGTTCCCATTTTGGAATAGGACAGCTTCTTCGTCGTTCCAATCAAACCAGGATGAATCACTTTGTAAGAAGCTTGATTTGGATACATAAAGTGGTGGAGAATCACAGGATGCTGAATAAATCTCATAGGAGTTGGGATGAAGAAGTTATCCCACTTTCAAATATGGTGATTCTAGTTCCCATTTTGGGAATATGACAGCTTCTTCGTCGTTCCAATCAAACCAGGATGAATCACTTTGTAAGAAGCTTGATTTGGATACATAAAGTGGTGGAGAATCACCAGGAAGCTGAATAAATCTCATAGGAGTTGGGATGAAGAAGTTATCCCACTTTCAAATCTGGTGATTCTAGTTTCCCATTTTGGGAATAGGACAGCTTCTTCGTCGTTCCAATCAAACCAGGATGAATCACTTTGTAAGAAGCTTGATTTGGATACATAAAGTGGTGGAGAATCACCAGGATGCTGAATAAATCTCATAGGAGTTGGGATGAAGAAGTTATCCCACTTTCAAATATGGTGATTCTAGTTTCCCATTTTGGGAATATGACTGCTTCTTCGTCGTTCCAATCAAACCAGGATGAATCATTTTGTGAGAAGCTTGATTTGGATACATAAAGTGGTGGATAATCACTAGGAAGCTGAATAAATCTCATAGGAGTTGGGATGAAGAAGTTATCCCACTTTCAAATCTGGTGATTCTAGTTTCCCATTTTGGGAATATGACATCTTCTTCGTCGTTCCAATCAATCCAGGATGAATCACTTTGTAAGAAGCTTGATTTGGATACATAAAGTGGTGGAGAATCACTAGGAAGTTGAATAAATCTCATAGGAGTTGGGATGAAGAAGTTATCCCACTTTCAAATCTGGTGATTCTAGTTTCCCATTTTGGGAATAGGACATCTTCTTCGTTCCAATCAACCCAGGATGAATCATCTTTGTAAGAAGCTTGATTTGGATACATAAAGTGGTGGAGAATCACCAGGATGCTGAATAAATCTCATAGGAGTTGGGATGAAGAAGTTATCCCACTTTCAAATCTGGTGATTCTAGTTTCCCATTTTGGGAATATGACAGCTTCTTCGTCGTTCCAATCAAACCAGGATGAATCACTTTGTAAGAAGCTTGATTTGGATACATAAAGTGGTGGAGAATCACCAGGATGCTGAATAAATCTCATAGGAGTTGGGATGAAGAAGTTATCCCACTTTCAATATGTGTGATTCTAGTTTCCCATTTTGGGAATAGGACAGCTTCTTCGTCGTTCCAATCAAACCAGGATGAATCACTTTGTAAGAAGCTTGATTGGATACATAAAGTGGTGGAGAATCACCAGGAGTGAATAAATCTCATAGGAGTTGGGATGAAGAAGTTATCCCACTTTCAAATATGGTGATTCTAGTTTCCCATTTTGGGAATAGGACATCTTCTTCGTCGTTCCAATCAAACCAGGATGAATCACTTGTAAGAAGGTGATTTGGATACATAATAAAGGGGTGGAGAATCATC